>NC_057809.1:281468488-281635595 GCF_018294505.1 Triticum aestivum
TCTAGCTAATCTTAGAGGGGATATGGCTAAGATGCTCCGAGAGAATTTTGGAGTTGAGTTACCGAGGAACCGTATTTACCAAAAGCCATATCCAGAATACTTTGATGCAATTCAATGCCCTCCAGGATATAAAATTCTAGATTTTGTTAAGTTTAATGGAGAGGGCACAAAAACCACCTGGGAGCATGTTAGTCAGTACTTGGCACAATTAGGTGAGGCAAGTTCACGAGATGAGTGGAGAATACATTATTTTCCTTTATCTTTAACCGGTACTGCTTTCTCATGGTTTTCTGCGTTACCACCCGGTTCTATTACTACACGGTTTCACTTGGAACAAAAGTTTCATAATCATTTTTATAGTGGTGATAATGAGCTTAAGTTGTCACATCTTACATCGGTTAGACAAAAGCATGATGAATCGGTCTCCGATTACGTCAAGAGATTTAGAGATACAAAAAACCGGTGCTATAGTTTGGTGATAACCTAGAGAGATTTAGCTGATCTTGTGCTTAGTGGTTTGAGAACTCACATTAGAGAAAGGCTAGAAGGACATGAGTTTTTAAATATCAACCAAGTCTTGCAAAGGGCTTTGGCTCAAGAAAGCCGAAGCAAAGATCTTAAAGAGGTGCATAGATATAAAACTGATCGTCCTAAGATAAATATGGTTGAGTATGATAGTGACCACTCGGACGATGAGGGTGATATTTATGCTGCTGAATTTGTTTGGCCATCTAAGGCCAAACCATTTACTTGCAATGATTTAAATCCGATTCATAAGAATCGTGATGAAGAGATGAAATTTACTTTCAACATTGCTAAGTGTGATAGAATATTTGATGCTTTATTGCAAGCAAAGATTATTAGAATATCTCATACTTTACCGCCGTTTGAAGAGCTAAAACGACGTGCTTATTGCAAGTATCATAATTCTTTTTCTCATGCTACTAATGATTGTAATGTTTTTCGACGACAGATACAATCGGCCATTAATGACGGACGATTGAATTTTTCTGAGATGCAAGTTGATAAGCAGCCTTTCCCAATGAACACCATGGATTTGGAGGGGAAGAAGATGTTAATTCGGCCCAGCATAGCCGAATCAGCTAATAAGAATAATATTGTCATTGGTGAGCCTAGGAAAAATAAGGAGAGAGACAAGGTCTTGGGGAGACAAGTTGTGCTTGATAAGCAACCCGATGGCAAGGAGGTAATCAAGATCACCATCAAGAATCCTACACTCAGGGGGCAACCACAAGTGCAAGAGAACACTCATGTCAAATTTGTTAAGCCCAAGAGTCCAGAGGTTGGCAAGTGGAAGATAAATGAAGCTAAAGTACAGCGCAAGAAAATCAAGCCAACTTTTGATATGTTGTTGTCCAAGTATGCCAATCAAGCGGTCGTTTCTAGCTCTAACCGGTCATCAAATTTGAAGCGCCCAAGGTCACCTCCTCGGGAAGAATTTCAGCATCATGCAAGGCCATATGGGTCATGGGCACCGGGACCATGGATGGTGCCACCCCCCTATGCGCCATACTACATGGGTGGTTTCAATGGAGGATGGGGGCAGCCCCCAATGGCCCCTTATGCTTTTCATTCGGGGTGGGCAGAACCAAGGAGGCCCATTCGCGTGAGGCTCTCTTATCCCACAAGAGGCCGTTTGTACAATGGTGCCAATCAGCCAATGCAAGATAATCATGGAAGGGCTGGCAAGCAAGTGTGGCGTGCTAAATCACCAAGTGTTGAAATTTCAGAGCCTAGCAAGCAAAGGGAGAAGAATACTAGTGCTGAAACTATTTTCATAGGCACTAAAGAATTAACAATCAAAGAGCCGATTATTGTTGATAATCCGGCTGATTCTAATAAAGATGTGGCTGTTGTCCAGAAGGGACCCATGGCTAATGATAATGAAGCTAGCACGAGCAAGGCCAAGTCGAGGGATCCAAAATATACTCAGCCTAAGTGGTGTCCTTCCGGTCTGACCAAGGCGCAAAAAAGGAGATTGCAGCGCATGAGGAGTCATGAGATGGAGAAACAAGAAGCGGAAAAGCTAAGGGATAAATTATTCAATGAAAGCCGTCCCATGGTACCCCCAAAACAAGTGTGGAGGCCAAAACAAAAGGAAAACATAGCAGCTTCTGCATTGATCATAGCAACACCTACACCACCAACGGAGGACGATGCGGCTACTATTACATTGTCCACTTTGCCTACTACTTCCTCGTCTCTTGGAGATATTTCGGAGTCAGTAGACATGCTTGCGGAAGAAGATGAAATGCTTGATTATGAGTCTACACCGGTTCATGAAGGTATGGATATTAATATGGTGTATTACTTACCCGCTGAATTTCGTGCTATAGATGAAGAAGGGGAAGTAGCTCAGCTAGATTTTGGTCCTCAAAATGCTATATTCGAGAAGCCAAAAGAACCGGTGACGCACTTGAAGCCATTGTTCCTTAAAGGTCATATTAATGGATCGCCGGTTGCTAGAATGCTTGTCGATGGTGGTGCTGTGGTGAATCTTATGCCATATTCGGTCTTCAAAAAATTGGGGCTGCGTGATGAAGAGTTAATAAAGACCAACATGGTGCTTAATGGATTTGAAGGCAAAGAGAAAACTGAAGCCAAAGGTGTGATGTATGTGGAGCTTACGATGGGAAGCAAAACTTTGGCTATCGCATTCTTTGTCGCCTAGGTGCAAGGTAACTACAATGTGATATTAGGCCGCGATTGGGTTCATGCGAACCAATGCGTGCCATCTACTATGCACCAGTTTTTGATTCAATGGGTTGATGATGAAGTAGAAGTCATTCATGCGGATAATTCGGCTTGTGTTGCTTTGGCCGATGCATCGGTGGATTGGCAACATCCCAATGCTACTTGCTTGACGGGGCGCGACTTATCAGAATATGATTTTCTTAGCGCCACAAAAAGTGGTTTTGTGCCCGTTTCTCTAAAGCCGGTTGGCGATAATCGGCTCCAAGGTATGATGTATTTAAATGGATCCTAACTCAGAGTGGTTACAAAAGCGTCTTGTAGAATATCGGTCCAATGAGAACGATATGTATGAGTCCATAGAAGAGTTAGATGATATGGATAAGTTAGGACAAGGTTTTACATCGGCCGATCCATTAGAAGAGACATATATAGGAGATGGTTCAATTCCAAGGCCGACATTTGTAAATGAAAATTTAAGAGTCGATCATAAGGCTAAGTTGATCGAGCTGTTGAAACAATATGTTTGTTGCTTTGCATGGGAATACCATGAAATGCCAGGTTTAAGCCGAGAGCTAGTGGAGCATCGGTTACCTATAAAGGCCGGTTTTAGACCATACAAACAATCGGCCAGAAAGTTTAATCCAAAAACATATGACCGGATCAAGGAAGAGATCAGTCGTTTGCTTAAAGCTAACTTTATTAGACCTTGCAGGTATGCCAAGTGGATTTCCAACATTGTGCCAGTAGAGAAGAAAGGCTCTAGCAAGTTGAGGGTGTGCATTGATTTCAGAGATTTGAATAGAGCTACACCTAAAGATGAGTATCCCATGCCAATAGCCGATATGCTTATTAATGATGCTTCTGGACATAAGATCATTAGCTTTCTTGATGGTAATGCGGGGTATAATCAAATTTTTATGGCCGAAGAGGACATGTCCAAAACAGCTTTTCGATGCCCCGGTTTCCTTGGTTTATTTGAGTGGACGGTGATGACCTTTGGGTTAAAGAATGCTGGCGCCACGTATCAAAGGGGCTATGAATTTAATTTTTCATGATTTACTTGGTGTTATACTTGAGGTCTATATTGATGATATTGTTGTCAAATCGGATGCTTTTGAATCTCACTTAGCCGATTTGCGTTCGGCTTTTGAAAGAATGAAGAAATATGGGCTGAAAATGAATCCTTTGAAGTGTGCCTTTGGTGTATCGGCTGGTAAGTTTCTGGGTTTCATCATTCATGAAGATGGCGTGGAAATTGATCCTAAAAAGATAGAAGCTATACAGAAAGTAGAGGCTCCAACATGTAAGAGAGATATGCAAAAATTCCTTGGCAAGGTCAATTATTTGAGGAGGTTCATAGCCAATCTATCAGGGAAGGTTGATGCATTTACTCCTATCCTTCGGTTAAAGAATGATGTTGATTTTACTTGGGGGGCAAAACAGCAAGAGGCATTTGATATGATTAAGAAATATTTATGCACTCCTCCAGTTATGAAAGCGCCCAGGCATAGGGAGCCATTTAGACTTTACATTGCAGCAGAGGAAGGTGTTATTGGTGTTGTTTTGACTCAAGAGACCGAAAGAAAGGAGCATGCTATTACTTATTTGAGCAGACGCTTGTTGGACGCCGAGACAAGGTATACATTTATTGAGAAATTATGCTTATGCTTATATTATGCCTGCACGAAATTGAGACATTATCTAGTGCCTAGTACTTGCATTATAGCTTGTCAAACCGATGTCATCAAATACATGTTGCATAGGCCAATTCTTAGTGGTAGAATTGGCAAGTGGGCTTATGCTTTAATTGAGTATGATTTGGCTTATGAATCTCTGAAATCCATGAAAGGCCAAATTGTTGCTAATTTTATTATTGATCATTGGATTGATGACAAGCATGATATTGATATAAACCTTGTCTCATTAGTACCATGGAGATTATATTTTGATGGTTCAGTTTGTAGCAATGGCCAAGGTGTTGGTATTGTTTATATATCTCCTCATGGTGCTGTTTTTGAAGCCTCATGCCGCTTAGAATACTTTTGCACAAATAATCAAGCCGAATATGAAGCATTGTTATTCGGCTTAGAGATGTTACTTGAAATAGGTGCTACACATATTGAGGCTTTTGGTGATTCGTTATTAGTAGTGCAACAAATATCCAAAGTCTTTCAATGTTTTGACGAATCACTTAATGTTTATCTTGATAAATGTCTAGATATAATTTCTACTTTGGATTATTTTAGTATTGCTCATATATCTAGACATGACAATTGGAGAGCAAATGAGTTGACACAACAAGCATCCGGCTATCATGTTGATCGTGGCATGTTTCATATTTCTCAAAGGCCGATGTCTAGTCTTGACAACGTAGGGGAGACCGAACCGAAGCCCATCGTTTCGGCCACTAGTGAAATATTTAATGCAGGAGAAAATCAAGACTGGAGGAAGCCCATTATTGATTATTTGTGTGGTCCTAGTAAAAGGGTGGACAGGACTATTCGGTGTATGGATGATGGTCTCTATCGCCGATCGGTTGATGATGTTCTTTTAAAATGCTTGGACGAGGACCAAGCGAGAGTTGCTATGGGAGAGGTCCATGAAGGTATTTGTGGCACTCATCAGTCGGCTCCCAAGATGAAATGGTTACTACGACGTGTTGGGTTTTACTGGCCGACAATGGTTAATGATTGCTTCCGGTACTATAAAGGATGTGAAGCTTGTCAAAAATTTGGTGATATTCAGTTAGCTCCCGCTGCTATGTTACATCCTATTATCAAGCTGTGGCCTTTTAGGGGTTGGGGATTGGACTTTATTGGAGAGATTCATCCTTCTTCTTCAAAGGGGCATCGGTTCGTGTTGGTGGCAACTGATTATTTCACTAAATGGTTTGAAGCAATACCACTAAAAAACATGACGCATACAGAGGTAATTCAATTCATAACTGAGCATATTATTCATAGATTCGGCATTCCTCAAACATTAACTACAGACCAAGGTTCATCCTTTATGTCACATCAAGTCAGAGAGTTTGCCGAAGCATATAAGATAAAGTTGCTCAATTCCTCTCCATATTATGCCCAAGCCAATGGACAAGCTGAGTCTAGTAATAAAATATTAATCAAGCTCATCAAGAAGAAGATTGAGGATAATCCAAGGAGATGGCATGAGCTATTGTCCGAAGCTTTGTGGGCACATAGAATTTCAAGGCATGGTGCTACGAAGGTGACTCCATTTGAGCTAGTATATGGTCAAGAGGCTGTTTTACCAGTGGAAGTAAATTTGAATGCTTTGAGAATAGCCAAACAAAATGATTTATCGGCAGTGGACTTTTATAACTTGATGATGGACAATATTGATGAGGTTGCCGATAAATGTTTGGCCGCTTTGAAGTCCATAGAGAGAGACAAGTTGAGGGTTGCAAGAGCTTACAATAAGAAAGTTAAGTTGAAGAATTTTCAAGTTGGTGATCTCGTCTGGAAAGTGATCCTGCCGATTGGTTCAAGAGATAAAAAATTCGGGAAATGGTCTCCAAGTTGGGAAGGTCCTTTTAGGATTACAAGAGTGGTTCCCGGAAACTCATATTTGGTGGAATCTATACAAGGCCCATTATTACCTCGAGCTCTCAATGGAAAATATTTAAAGAAATATCACCCAAGTATGTGGCAAGAAGCCTAGATAGGCAATGGCCGATAGATAACTATCGCCCTTAGCATAAACATGGCCGATACATAAGTATCGTCCTGAGAAAAATAAATGGCCGATGGAGTGTTGACATCGTCCTTAGAACAAATACATTGCAAATTATTTTTCGGCACGCAAGTTTTGCCAAAAAACAGGGGGCATGTGTTGACACCAGATTTTGGCACGGTCAAGAATTTAAATAATATGGCTTCAAATGGAGAAGTGATCTACATAAAAAAGTTTCGTATTTTCGATATGAACATCTTTCAAGTTTAGTCCATCGCCATCCGATCTTATCTCGAAGGCCGAAGTTCTATTCAAAATACCAAGATTTTGTATTCAGAACACTATTCGGCTGATTACGCCTCCAAGACGACCTCAAATGAAAACATGATCTACACGGGTTGTCTTCGTCTCGTTGAAACGATCGATTTTGATATAAAAATCGTTCAAATCCGAGTTCGTATGCAAAAGTTAGAGCAATCGGAGTGCGGCCCTGTCACGAGGCGAGATGTGGCGCGCCCCACCAGACACATGTCTGACGGGTAGCGCGAGGAGATAGCCTGTGTTGCGAGACAGATTTGACCCTCAAGATGATCTCTGATCAAAAAATCCTTCAACATGAAAGTTGTTCGTCTCGTCGAAACAGTCAAGATTGCTTTTGGGCTTGTTTTCATCCGAGATCGTTTACCACCGCAAAAAGGACCCGCAAGGTGCAGCCAGTTTACACCGAACAATTTTCGGAAGTTCGGATAAAACCAGTCCGAATTTGACTAGGGTTTTGGATGTGAATTGATGTAATTTTCTTGTAAGGAAAGCCTAAATAAATCCTTTGCTTGTACGGGAAGTCCAGCCGCCTCTTATATATGTTGCGGGTGACGGCCGATTGAAACAACACACAATCACAAAAAACACATCTACTACTTTTTCATCTACATTTTGTCCTTCCCTTGTTTTTGCTTCCTCGTTCTTCGTCGTTCTTCGTGTTGGAGAGTTGCTAATCTCGAGGCTCTAGGGGCGGTTGGACCGACCTAGGGCAGCCCATAGCCGCCGCACTCCCCGACGGGGTCCCTCCCGGGAGTGTGGGGTTTCGGGTCCTCAAAAGCTCTCACCGGTCGACTTGCGAATCGCGCTTCCGGTGAGACTCCTTCGACATGAGCTGCGGTGCATCACCCCCAGAGTCGAGGGTACACGTGACGCGTTCGTGTGCGAACAGGACTACATCGCGTTTTGTGCCGATGCATGACAGGACATCTGCCGCCTGATTATTTTCCCGGGCTATATGGTGAAATTCAAGCCCTTCGAACCGAGCTGACATTTTTACGACGGCGTTGCGGTAAGCTGCCATTTTTGGATCCTTGGCATTGAAGTCTCCATTTATTTGGGATATTGAGAGGTTCGAGTCCCCGCGCACCTCTAGGCGTTGAATGCCCATGGATACTGCCATCCGGAGACCATGTAAAAGGGCCTCATATTCGGCTGCATTGTTGGAGTCTATGTACATAATCTGGAGTACGTATTGAACTGTGTCTCCTGTGGGGGACGTCAAAACGACACCAACCCCTAGTCCGACCAACATCTTGGAGCCGTCGAAATGCATGATCCAATTTGAATATGTGCCGTACTCTTTAGGGAGTTCGGCCTCCGTCCATTCTGCGATGAAGTCGGCCAAAACATGCGACTTGATGGCTCGTCGTGGCTTATAAGTTATGTCAAACGGGAGGAGCTGAATGGCCCATTTTGCAATCCGCGCCGTCGCGTCACGATTGTTTATAATATCGTTAAGTGGTACTTCCGAGGCTACTGCTATTGAACACTCTTGAAAGTAGTGTCGTAGCTTCCGGGATGCCATGAATACCGCGTAAGCAATCTTTTGATAATGCGGGTATCGTGATTTGCACGGAGTGAGGACAGTGGACACATAATAGACCGGCTTTTGAAGGGGGAATTTGTGTCCGTCCGTTTCTCGTTCGACGACGAGCACTGCGCTTACAACCTGATGTGTTGCTGCAATGTACAATAGCATTGGTTCGCCAATGTTTGGCGCCGCCAGGACTGGGTTTGTTGCCAATATGACTTTTATTTCGTCGAGTCCGGCCGTGGATGCATCCGTCCATTCGAAGTGTTCGGTGCGCCGAAGGAGGCGGTAAAGGTGTAGGGCCTTTCTCCCAAGCGGGAGATAAAGCGGCTTAGAGCCGCCATGCATCCGGTTAACTTTTGTATTTGTTTGAGGTCCTTTGGGATATCCAATTGTGACAGAGCTCGGATCTTGGCTGGATTTGCTTCGATTCCTCTACCGGATACAATGAAGCCCAAGAGCTTTCCGGCTGGGACGCCGAAAACGCATTTTTCCGGGTTGAGCTTGATGTCGTATGTTCGGAGGTTATCAAATGTGAGCCTCAAGTCGTCTACTAGAGATTCAACATGTCTTGTTTTGACGACCACATCATCTACATATGCCTCCACTGTTTTGCCGATCTGGTTTGCCAGACATGTCTGAATCATGCGCTGATATGTTGCACCGGCGTTTTTGAGCCCGAAGGGCATTGTGTTGAAGCAGAATGGGCCGTATGGTGTGATAAATGCCGTTGCGGCTTGGTCTGATTCTTCCATCTTGATTTGATGGTAGCCGGAATATGTGTCGAGGAAACACAACGAATCGTGTCCTGCGGTAGCGTCGATAATTTGATCGATGCGGGGGAGGGGGAAGGGATCCTTTGGGCAAGCCTTGTTAAGGTCTTTAAAATCAACGCACAGGCGCCAGGATTTGTCCTTCTTTGGTACTATCACCAGGTTTGCTAGCCAGTCCTGATGTTTTATATCTTTGATGAATCTGGCCTCCAATAGCTTTGCTAGCTCCTCTCCCATGGCCTGTCTCTTAGGTTCAGAAAAACGCCGAAGAGCTTGTTTGACAGGTTTGAATCCTTTTAGGATATTTAAGCTGTGCTCGGCCAGCCTGCGTGGGATTCCTGGCATGTATGAAGGATGCCAGGCGAAAATGTTCCAGTTCTCCCGTAGGAACTCTCGTAGTGCGGCGTCTACATCAGGGCTTAACTGTGCCCCGATGGAAGCTGTTTTATCGGGGTCCGTTGGATGGACCTGGAATTTGACTATTTCGTCCGCCGGTTTAAAGGAGGTGGACTTGGATCTTTTGTCGAGTACCACATCGTCCCTATTCACCATGGAGCGCAGCGCAATCAGTTCCTCAGCCACTAGGGCTTCGGATAGTGCCTCGAGGGCCAGTGCGGCTGCCTTGTTTTCGATGCGGAGTTCTATGTCCGGATCACTAGCGAGAGTGATGATCCCGTTAGGCCCGGGCATCTTGATCTTCATGTACCCATAATGGGGTATTGCTTGGAAGATTGTAAACGCTTCCCGCCCTAGCAGAGCATGATAACCGCTGCTGAACGGAGCCACATGGAACGTGACCTCTTCGGACCTGTAATTATCTGGCGTGCCGAACACCACATCTAGTGTGATTTTTCCTGTACAGTGTGCTTCCCGATTGGGGATTATTCCTCTAAAGGTTGTGCTGCTTTGCTCAATGCGGTTCCAGTCTATTTCCATTTTTTGAAGGGTTTCCTCATAAATGAGGTTCAATCCGCTGCCGCCGTCCATGAGTACCTTGGTAAGACGAAAGCCGTCCACTATTGGACTGAGGACCAATGCGGCTGGTGCTGAGGCTGTTCGGAATTTAGGTTCATCACTGGCGTTAAAGGTAATAGCCATGTCACTCCATGGGTTTATTGTTGCTACTTGGTAGACTTCGGCAAGGCTGTGGAGTGTCCTTTTTCGCATATTATTTGATGTGAAAGTCTCGAAGACTGTTAATACCGTATTGGTGTCTCTGGGGTGGCTTTTTGTGGCCTCCGGAATTAGGAGATCTTCACCAATTTTGGCCACCTGCCGGAGTAACATGCTCTAAGGCTGTGAGTTGGTGTGGCGGCCTCTGTACTATGAATTTTACAAGGTCCATTAAGCCATCCTTCCAGTACGGTTCCATGCCCTGTAGAGGGTTTTTGGTTTTTGGTGTTTGACCCAGGTGTCTGGCGATGATGCACCCTTTTATTTCGGACTGGTTTGTATTCAGGGCCGGATCGTCCCAAAATTTTATTTCGGTTTTCCAGGCGCTTTCCATCGCACAGTACTTTTTTACAATGGACGCTAAGTCAGCGAAGCGTGTAATATCATGATGACTTATGGCGTTGAGGATTCCCTTGTCCGTGCAATTATTACAGAAGATTGAGATTGCATCTTCCTTGCGGCAGTCCCTTATCCTGTTCCTAACTAGGAGTAATCTGGCCGAGTAATGATGTATTGTTTCATTGGGCTCTTGCTTGATTTGGGATAGATCGCTTATGTTCAGGTGGGTGGGTGGAATTAAATCCGAAGCCTCACCCAATCTGAGGCTCAGAGGCCGACGAATTTCCGAACTCGAAAATTTGGATTCCTGGATGTTGTCCAATGAATCCAGCCCGTCGCCTGACTCTAAGTTTAGGTCTTGAGTGATATCCTCCCCTCCGCGGGTATCCGTCTTGGAGGGATCGAGAATCCGGACGTAGCTAGTCCTTAAGATAGATGAAGGGTCGCCGCACTGTCCCTCTACCACGGCAACGTGATGGGTGACTTGGGGAGAGTTAATCTCTCTCAGATCGGGTTTAGGCCCAATCTGGTCATAATCTGTAGCGACTCCCAGGGCGGCGATGCGATCCAAGAGCTCGTTTATGGAGGAGAGCTCCATTGGATCCAACTGCTCGGCGAGTTCCGTGCTGACATGAAGATTGTTTTCGATGGCTCGAGAGGTCATCGTCGGCGCAGAAGCCGAACAGGCGGTCATAAGAAAACCACCTAGACGGAGGGTTTGGCCGACAGCCAAAGCTCCCTTAGCAACAGTGCCGTCTTTAAAGACGGGGCGAGGCATCCTTCCTGATGGTGACGACACAGAGGAACTCTCAATGAAAGCACCAATGTCGGTGTCAAAACCGGCGGATCTCGGGTAGGGGGTCCCGAACTGTGCGTCTAGGCCGGATGGTAACAGGAGGCAAGGGACACGAAGTTTTACCCAGGTTCGGGCCCTCTTGATGGAGGTAAAACCCTATGTCCTTCTTGATTAAAATTGATGATATGGGTAGTACAAGAGTAGATCTACCACGAGATCGTAGAGGCTAAACCCTAGAAGCTAGCCTATGGTATGATTGTTGTTCTGTATGTTGTCCTACGGACTAAAACCCTCCGGTTTATATAGACACCGGAGGGGGTTAGGGTTACACAAAGTCGGTTACAATGATAGGAGATCTACATATCCGTATCGCCAAGCTTGCCTTCCACGCCAAGGAAAGTCCCTTCCGGACACGGGACGAAGTCTTCATTCTTGTATCTTCATAGCCCAGGAGTCCGGCTGAAGGTATAGTCCGGCCATCCGAACACCCCCTAATCCAGGACTCCCTCAACGACCATGGATTAAATTTTGGGGCCACTGGCTCTATCGCATAGACGTCCCTGAGCGCGCGCTTGTGCTCCCTCTTGGGGATGTGGGCAGCGTATATCATGTTCACCGTTTTGACCTGATGGGGAAACTTCTTTTGTCCCCCTGTGTTCGGTTGCCGGGGCTCTTCGTCATCGTCTTCGCTTTGCGATCCCTTTTCCCTGTTCTCGGCGTTTAATTTGCCAGCCTATTTAAAAACTCAGCAATCTCTATTTGTATGATTGGCTGGTTTGTCCGGGGTGCCATGAATCTGGGATGGACGATCAAGTATGCAGTCCAACCTGGATGGGCCTGAATTGTTCTTTTGGAACGGCTTCTTCCACTGACCGAACTTAGAGCCACTGAATTCGGCATTGACCGCCATATCTTCGGTGTTATCACTTTTGTTTCGACACTTGTATCTATTGTGTCGAGACTTGTCTTTGTTATTTTTAACTTCAGGGGTGTCGGTGTCGCTTGCATTGTTTTTGCTACAGGCCAACCAACTGTCCTTGCCCGCACAAAAGTGGGTCATGAGTGCCATGAGGGCCGCTATGGAGTTTGGCTTTTCTTGGCCGAGGTGGAGAGCGAGCCATTCGTCGCGGATGCTGTGTTTGAAGGCTGCTAGGGCTTCGGCATCCGGACAAACGACGATTTAGTTCTTTTTAGTTAAGAACCTAGTCCATAATTTCCTGGCGGACTCTCCAGGTTGTTGAACTATGTGGCATAAGTCATGGGCGTCTGGTGGCCGGACATATGTACCTTGGAAGTTGTCAAGGAAGGCTTCTTCCAAGTCCTCACAGCTGCCGATAGAATTTTCAGGCAGGCTGTTTAAACAGTGCCGAGCTAGCACCTTGAGTTTTAAAGGGAGGTAATTGATGGTGTGGAGGTCATCGCCGCGGGCCATGTGAATGTGGAGAATGAAGTCTTCAATCCACACCACGGGGTCCGTGGTTCCATCGTATGATCCTATATTCACGAGTTTGAACCCTTCTAGGAATTCATGATCCATGACCTCATCAGTGAAGCAATGAGGATGTGCGACGCCTCTATATCGGGCCGTATTGCGACGTAGCTCTGATGGAGTCTGTCTATGGTTTTCAGCCCGCGCATGACTAAGTTTGTCACGTCCGAATAGGTCACCGTCGTCGCTTGTCGAGGCATGTCCTCGAGATCCGTAGATTGATCTGATATGTCCTGCTTTATTTTTCAGGTTTTGCCAGAGGTCATATGTATAGCCGTGGGCTAATTTACCCCTACATGTGCGATGAGGCGGGGCGGGCTGGTGTTCGGCGTGAGTTGCCGTTTTGTCCCAACCATGTGGTGGTTGGTCAGCCGCATTATACGATGGTGGTATGTATTCCGGCGCCTCCACGTCAAACTGAGGTAGCAATTTGCGCTTTGGGTAACTTTTGGTTGGGTGCTTGAGGCCGTATTCTTCGGCTGCTAGGACATAGGTCCATTTATCATTGAGCAGATCTTGATTAGCTTGAGGCTGTTGCTTCTTCTTTTTCAAGCTCCTTGCGGTGGCTATTAGCTGGCGCTTAAAGCGCTCCTGCTCAAGAGGTTCCTCAGGCACGATGAAATTGTCGGTGCCGAGGCTCACCTCATCCTTGGAGAGCGGAAGAGAACTTCCGTCCTCTGAGTCCTCATGTGTGGCCTGTTTACCAAGGCTAACCTGCCCATCTTCCCGTTCATCATTTTCATTAGCTATTTCAACGGGGTCTTCGTTGTCTTCAACACCTTATGGAGTGTTATCTTCTCCTATGCCAGTGTTGCTGTCTTTACTGCGGCATGACTTAGAGTGGCGCCGCTGATGCCAGCGCTTGGACTGTATTTCGGAAGGTTTATCCTCAGCTGGATCTTCCTTGTCATCGCCGCTGTTCTCCTTTGGTGCATCTACCATGTGTACATAATATGAGGAAGTGGCCGTCCAGCGTCCGGTGAACGGTGGGTTCTGGGCCTCTTCTTCTTCGGCATCGTCGTCCATATCGTCGATGTCCTCGGAGTCGTAATCAAGTGCGTCGGTTAAATCTTCGATCGTGGCTATGAAGTCGGTGGCGGGTGGGGAGCAAAATTCTCCATCGTCAGCCCCTAGTTCGAACCGGATATAGTTCGGCTGTGAGTCCTCCGCCAAGGACAGATCCTTTAACGAGTTTAGCATGTCGCCCAAAGGCGAGTGCTGGAAGATGTCTGCAGCGCTGAATTCGAAGATCGATAAACGATCAAGTTCGGCGTCCGCGAGCTCACGTGATTCAGAACTTACGGCCGGAAACGAGTCCGGAGTTTCGGTGGCACAGGTATTGTCTAACATCAAGTCTATGTGCGGCTCCAACACCGGGGAATCTATGGCCTCCATGGCGGGGTTGAGCTTGCTGTCCTTGGATGCCGCAACTTGCTCCAGATCTAAGGCCAGAGCGGTTATGGGAGTTGTCTCCTGGATGCAGTCCGATGACAGATTTAGGTCATGTCCCTCCGGGTGGCCAGGAGTGGTAGCTGCGGTCTCGAATATGGCAAAGATAAAGTCCCCATGGATGTCTGTGACGTAGTTCAAGCTCCCAAATTTGACCTGATGGCCAGGGGCGTAGCTTTCAATTTGCTCCAGATGGCCAAGCATGTTGGCCCGCCCCCAGAGCGAAACCGCCGAACACGAAGATCTGTCCGGGGAGAAAAACTCCCCCTTGGGCAGCATCGTTGTAGATGGTTGAAGGAGCCATCCAACCTCTTGATGACGACATAGTGGAACTCTCAATGAAAGCACCAATGTCGGTGTCAAAACCGGCGGATCTCGGGTAGGGGGTTCCGAACTATGCGTCTATGGTCGATGATAACAGGAGACAGTGGACACAATGCTTTACCCAGGTTCGGGCCCTCTCTATGGAGGTAGTACCCTATGTCCCACTTGATTGATCTTGATGAATATGAGTATTACAAGAGTTGATCTACCACGAGATCGTAATGACTAAACCCTAGAGGTCTAGCTTGTATGGCTATGATGATGTCCGCCTTCTGGACTAAGTCCTCCGGTTTATCTAGACGCCGGGAGGATCTAGGGTTACACAAGGTCGGTTACAAAGAAAGGAATCTACATATTTAGTCGCCAAGCTTGCCTTCCACACCAAGGAGAGCCCCATCCGGGCACGGGTATATTCTTCGGTCTTCGTATCTTCACAGCCCATCAGTCTGGCCCATGGCTAACAGGTCGGATGCCCGAGGACCCCTTAGTCTAGGACTCCCTCAATGCCTACAAACGACACTCGTCCTGCGACGTGTCAAGTGAACTGGCACGAAGTTGGCAAAACAGCCCGGCAAGGCCTGCCGGGCAAGCAATGATGTGATGTTGAGCGGCGCATTTAATGCGCTCTGTCAGCCTGCAGAGTTAGGTATGCTAGAACTATTTGCTATCTTATTAGTGCATAATGACTAGTTTGCCACTGTGGTGACCCCCTTAGTCTATAAAAGGAGGCCCAAGGCAACCTTAGAAAGGGTTGGACCCTGAGTTGGCGAATCCACCCCCTCACATTTCATATGCATGTAGCAATTTCATCCTGAGGCAACGTTATCGGGCAAACGTGCTACGACCACCACCATTTTTCCACCATCAATCCACCAAAGTAGGAGTAGGGTTTTCCGCCTCACGGCGGCCCGAACCTGGGTAAAAATTGCCCGTGTGATCTCTGCCGTGCTGCCCCACGCTCTTCTGCTCTTTGTGTAACGTGCTATCCCCCCACTGAACCAGCAAGGGACTCTTGGTTCCATAGGTGGCCGTGGTTTCCTGCGACAATTGTATTGCTGCGCAAAACTCTTCTCTTTTTCTCTACATGTTTTACATGACTGTGTACAATATCCGACATGCATATGAAAAAATATAGTGAGATTATGTAAGGAGAGCATGCAAAAATCTTGAGTGATGGTAACAACCAGTGGAGGGATCCAGAAATAATGATAGTAGGCTGATGATAGCTTTAATTTAATAAAAAGACAGATGATGATTGCTTTACTATTTGTTTCCCACCCAATATGAACAACATAGGCATACCCTAGGTGAAACAGATAATAGACAGATATACTATTCATTGCTGCCTCGATATGTTCCCCACAAGTAATTTTAATACTCAAGTTTGAACATTAATTTGGACCTGACTTCGAGTCAAAGAGGTGAATAGGACAATAAAGTTGGAGGTAATATTAAGCAATGCATAACATAAGCAGAAACAAAAGAGTGTGACCTCTCTTGTGGACCCATGTACTCCTCAGGTTCATCTGCTGAGTCAATGATGGTGATGCTGTTGTGGTGGGTGCCGGTGGCAGGGAAGGAGATCTGAGGTGGCAAAAGACGGCCAGGAGTCATGATGTATGGTTTGGTGGATGCTTCTGTTAATGGAGTAGCTCTGGTGAGGTGGACGATGTTGCGGCAGGAGCAGGACAAACCACACAAAGTTTTCTTTGACACCTACGTGTAACTGAAGTAATTCTGTAAGGGCTCCTTTGTCTTGCAGGATAGGAAAAACACCAGAATAGGATAGGAATGCACGTGGAAATAGAGCATTTGTAAACATAGGATTTCTGTCAACTTGGGTGTTTGGTTCACAGGAATTGGAAGAGTAGAGGAATGCAAAGAAACATGGCCAAATTAAAGTGAAAGCATATGAAAGCGTGTACAGTTAGAATGTTACTCTGCCACTAATGCACTTGGTCTTGTTTTCATGCATAGGATTTTGAAAAGTAGGTCCAGGTGGATGTTTTGCTCCATTCCTTTCAACAAAATGCATGAATAATTGAATAGTAGAGTGCCATAGGAAAATTTCCTATTGCTATGTTTTTCCTTCAGTTTTTCCTTTGAACCAAAATAGCCCTAATGGATTGACATGAATGTAGAGTAATAAGTTGTAACATCCCAAATTTTCAATTTGGATCTTATACATAGATCATCATATGCATATCATATTTTATTTGAATTTTGGTTGTGATCCTAGAAATCTTAAGCAACTCAAGAACCCAAGGAGAGAGTTGGAGGTTTCATTTATTTTCATATTTGAATTTTCTCAAATTTGAAAAGAGGATCATTTTGATTTTAATAATTTTCTCTCCGAAATATTTCCAATATTAAAATAAATGAGTGGAGATAATATGACTTCTCCAGATCAGAGGGGAATATCGGTGGAAAGATTTGAAAATCAAATAAATATTTTATTTGGATTTTACTCAAGATTTTATTTCAATTAGAAAAAAATATGCATTTTTCAAAATTGCATTCTTAGGCCAGAAAAATTTTCACCTCATTCTAAATATTTATTTAGACGGTCAAATTTATTTTGGCATTTCTAGAATTTTTTATATATTTTGTTAGGATATTTGTTTACAGCGGAATTAAAAAAAACATTTCGCCCGGCTGGGCCAAAGGCCCAGCTGAGCCGGGCCGCCGCCATCCTTCCCGAGCGAGAACCGCCCCGCCGCCGCCAGTCGTGTCCGGCTCGTGCACGCCTCCCGAGGCCGGTGCCCCCTCGCCCAAGCCACCGCGCCTCCGCCTCGCCCCCTCTCCTCCCCATATCGCCATCCGCCGCCGTCGCCCGTAGCAGCAGCAGCAGCCAGCTCCGCCGACGCCGTCGTCCGTTGACCCCGCCCGACGCCCCGCCTCGCCGTTGCTGCGCCGAAGCCGCCACCCACCGCCACTCAGATCCGCACCGCCGCCGGTTCTTTTGTCTGGTTTTCTTCGGTTTATTTTGGTAAACCCTAGATCTAACTAGGTTTTTTGATAGATCGGTTTTCTCGGTTTTTCTTCGGTTTAGCTAATTAGCGGATGTTCGCCCGAACGCCTTTGTTCGTGCGTGTTCTTTCGTTTGTCCTTGTTAACGAACATTAGTTCTTTAGTCTTTTCTTTTTTATATTTTTTTCAGCCAGGGACCTATCCGCGATTATTTTTATCGCAGATTATCCCCTGATCTTCAAACCCTCGCAGTTTTTCAACCGTTCGTCCAAATCTAGTGAAACCAACGCCAAAATCTTCGTCTCGAACCCCTCTTTCCAGCTACCAACTTGAACATGGTTTTGACAATTTAAAATTTGGTTGCAAGCATATTTGAATTCGAACTTCTTTTGATCGTAGTTTGAGTTTCGTAGCTCCGAGTTGAGTGTTTCTTTTCGCAAATTGAAGCTCTTTTATTGTACTTTCGATTTAGATCTTTTATATTGAGTTTTACCCTTGCATCTATTGCTTGAGTGCTTATGTATGCTATCGTTTGTTTACGATAGAATTCCTAGAGTGCGAAGCGTGCTACTGTGGGTCTTTAGGGTTTGCGGATCGTCAGCAAGGCAAGTAACACTTTGATCATACCCCTTTATTACCCAGTTTTTATGCATTAGTTTAAACCCTCAAACATTGCATGGTTAGGACTTGATAACATGTGGGTATTGGGAAGTAGTAGTTGAGGTAGTACCTATTGCCCTTTTTCATTCAAACCCTGGGAGTTACTTCTACATTATGTTTATATTGTTATGCTATGCTCGTAGACGTGGTTTGGTTTGAGTGATTCATGACAGTTGTGAGTATTATTATGAACTAAGGGTTTATTTAAGGTGGCTACTTTAACACACATCTGGGTGGATCATTTGTGGGCACCTGGGGAAATCCAGTTGTAAGTGCATCTAGTGCCACCCCTAGTTGGTTTTGGAGTAGTGACGAGAAACCTAGTTGAGGGACTGATGTGTTTGTGAGAATTGCAGGATAACACAGGTAGAAGTCCCTCATTGATTTGGTTTTCCTACCAGAGATGACCCCTAAAAATGTATGAAGACATTGAAGTCAAAGGTGATATATGAAGATATTCACATTGAAGACCATGACAAGAGAAGACACCACATGAAGCCTATGGAGCTCAAAGACTTAGATCTTTCGTAGTTCTTTTTCTTTTGTGTTGAGTCATATGAACCACCATACTGTTAAGTGGGGTCCAAGAGAACCAGTAAGAATGACTGAAGTGATGCCTAACCATAACCTATGTCTTCGAGTGAAGACTATGAGAGCGAATCTTGTCCAGAATCGGACAAGTCAGCTTTGCTTGCAGCCCAAGTAGAGTTGCCGTGTGAGTTTGAAATCTGACCGTTGGAACACGTGTCAGTTCCTTAGTGACCCAGGGTCATTTCGGACAAATCAGGTCGGGTTGCCAAGTGGCTATAAATAGCCCACCCCCTACAACCATAAACGGTTGGCTGCTCAGATTGAGAGTATGACTTTTGTCATTTGAGAGCAACCCACCTCGAAGCCTTTGAGAGAGAATTCCTTGCGAGGATAAAGCCCTAACCACCCAGAGCCAAAGAGAATTAGGCATCACTTAAGTCTTCTTGTCTGTGTGATCTGAAGACTTATTACACTTGAGGACTGTGCATCCTCCAGCCGGTTAGGCGTCGCGTTCTGAGCATCCAAGAGACATTGTGGATTGCTGGTGAATGAAGTCTGTGAAGGTTTGGGAGTCTACCTTGAAGACTTACCAGAGTGATTAGGCGAGGTCTGCGTGACCTTAGCTCAAGGGGAATATGGTGAGGACCGGGTGTCCTGAGCTGCGTGTTCTTGACTGTGTGTCCGGGACTGTGTGTCCTAAGGTTTAAATACCTAGCCGCCCTAACCATACATATAGTTGTCATAGCAACTGGAACTGGTCCAACAAATCATTGTCTTCAGCGTGTCACTGGTTTCATCTTCCCTTCCCTTTACTTACTATTAGTCCTTGTGAAGTCATTGTATGTTTGCACTATCTTTTGTCTTCACCGAGTAACTGCGTTTTCTGTCTGGCTTCTCAATATCTTCCTACCTGATCGTTACTACATTGCTGCTATTAGTCATTGTGCTTTCACTCTATTAAATACTTGACTATGGCCGGCCTAGTGTAGTCTACCTTCCGCTGCAGGGTATTAGGTTTATTTCTATCGTTTGTCTTCATAACTCCCACGTTTTGAAGACTTTCATAAAAATCGCCTATTCACCCCCCCTCTAGTCGATATAACGCACTTTCAATTGGTATCAGAGCCAGGTGCTCCCTGGTTCTGTGTGATTCGGTTTAACCACCTGGAGTTTTAGCTATGTCGACTGCAGGGATAATTAAAGTCTCCGCTGCGTGCCCCGTCTTCGATGGAACTGAATATCCCTACTGGAAGAATAAGATGCGCATTCATCTTGAAGCCATTGACGTCGACCTATGGTATGTCGTCGAGAACGGCGTTCCCAAGGCTGGAGAAGGTGTCACTGCTGCTGATGTCAAGAAATTTGTTCAACTGGACTCTACTGCCAAGAATATCATCTGTGGTCATCTGACCAAAGGACAGTATGGCCGTGTGAGTGCTTTGAAGACATCTAAGCTGGTCTGGGACTGGCTCTCCAAGGTCAATGAAGGCATCTCAACCCAGAGAGATCAGAGAATCAGTGTCCTTCACAACCTCTTGAACCGCTTCAAGCGAAATGACAATGAGAATGTCCAGCTCACATTTGACCGACTCACTGACATCACAAATGAGCTTCAAGCCCTCGGCGCTACTGAGATCACCAAACATGAAGTCGTCAAGACACTACTGAGATCACTTGATAGTTCGTTTAACACCCTAGCCCTGATGATTCAAGAACGTCCTGATTTCAAGACACTCGATCCGTCTGACATACTTGAGAGGCTCAACACACATGAGTTTCAGCTTTCTGAGAAAAGAGATATCTACGGTCCAAACTATGGGCGAACTCGTGCCTTGAAGGCAAAAGCTATCTCGTCATCTGAAGAAGAATCTAACAGCAGTTCTGATGATCCTGAAGACATTGGAAGGGAACTCGCTATGCCTGTGAAGAAGTTCCAAAAATTCACCAAGAAGAAAGGTTTCAAAAAGTCTTCCCGATCAAACTCAAGGAATGATGAAGCTTCTGCTCACGACTACAAGAAGAAAACATGTCACAAGTGCAAGAAACTTGGCCACTTCATCTCTGAGTGTCCACAGTGGGACAATGAGAACAAAAAGAAGAAGAAGAGCAAGGAATATGACTCTGACGACAAGAAGAAGAAGAAATACTCAAAGTCTTCTTCCAAGTCTTCCTCAAAGTCTTCATCACACAAGAAGAGCTCATCTGGCAAGGCACGTGCGTTTCTTGGCAAGGAAATGGATTCAGAGGAGGAGTCTGCTTTTGAGGAGGCGGAGGTGGAGTCTGAGGAGGAGTCCGATTCAGGCGTCGCAAGTCTGGCTACAGCATACGTTGCCAAGTCCATCTTCAACATTGAAGACAATGACTTCATCACCGACACCGATGCAAATGACAAGGACTACTCCACTTCTACCTACTGCTTCATGGCACGCGGTGCCAAGGTAAACACACGCACTACTCACTATCAAACATCTAGTGACGATGACTTTGATTGTGGTTCAAAACCCAGCTACAAAACACTTGCTAAAATTGCAACTGAACAGCAAAAAGCTATGGAACATATTCAAAAACTGTTAGACAGAAGCGATGATCTGTTAGGTGCTGAAATGACTCAATTTGAATCCTTAATTGAAGACATATAAAATCTTCACGTTAAGTATCAGGAACTTGAAAGTCGTCATGAAACTCTCTCAACAACTCATGGAAAGCTTTCCTATGATTATCTTCAAAGGAAGCAAGAT
Organism: Triticum aestivum; assembly: GCF_018294505.1. NCBI lineage: Eukaryota > Viridiplantae > Streptophyta > Magnoliopsida > Poales > Poaceae > Triticum > Triticum aestivum. The sequence continues at coordinate 281,489,988 of NC_057809.1, forward strand.
CTTGAGAAACTGAGAGCGGCTCATGAAGATGTTCAAAAGGAAAACGAGTCACTTCGCGCCAAACAGATCAGTTTCGCTCAGGAAGGATTTGAACCACCATGTCTTAAATGCATTGAGCGTGATAATGCTACTTCTGTTGCTGAATGTTCTACTGCTACTACTGTTGCAATATCTTCAACTATTGATGTGGTAACTAACCCCTCTGCTGAGGATACCACTGCTATTGCTGATGAGAATGCTAGGTTGAAGACATTGCTTGAAACAGGGATGTACAAAAGTCTTAAAGGGCATCAGACACTATGTGATGTCCTCAAAAAGCAGATTCTGAACCGAAACCCGAGGAAAGAGGGTGTTGGGTTTGTAAGGAAAATGAATGCTGATGGCTCTTACTGGAAACCTGAGCAGTACCCCAAAACCATGTGGGTTGCTGCAAAGGAACCTTCAGCAGATCCATCCAATCTATCTGGCTTCACTTGTGCTAACCCCATTATCATTGATGAATCCTTTGATGCAAACTATATACTGTTTAAGAATCAGAATAGTGAAGTGTTTGCCAAGTACATTGGTACTAACTGTAGGAATGGACCGCCTATGAAGAAGATCTGGGTTCCGAAAAGGTGTTTGGAGAATCTTCCTGTGAATGTCATCATGACACCTCACATGAGGAAGACAAACCTCAGACCAAAGGCTTCATACGGTCCAAAGGCTTCATACAGACAGAGGACTCACCTGAGTCGCACTAACACAAATGCTTTGCAGGGAAACCATACTCAGGCATATGAATATGAGAGCGGTTCATCAAACCGCCATGTTCATAAGACCAAGAACTATTCTGCTTATTCTTATGAGTACTATTGTCCGCCTACAAGACTGTTTGCTAGGGCTCCAAAGCCAAAATTCTCAGATGCTGCACTTAGACTTATTGCTTCTAAGCCACCCTTGAAGATGTGGGTGGCTAAGAAAGCTTAACTCTCTTTTACAGGGAAAGGTCTCCAGCAGAAAACCAAAATCGTCTGACGCTATTGCTGGGGACCTTAAACATCTTGTAGGGCGCAAGATCAAATGCCCGAATGGTCTTACTATGTACTTCGTTCCTGAATCGCTTGCTACTCTCCCTATTAGTCCTAATCTGGATCTAAGCTTTCATAACCCATTGGTTCGTCAAATGTTTTTGCTTCACAATGCTCTTGGTGAAGCCTATCCCCCTAACAGCACTGTAGGGTACGACACCAGCGTCTTCAGAATGGATTATTAATAGTGGGTGTACAAATCACATGACTGGCAAAAGAAGCCTTCTTATGGACTCAACCTTACGTCCATCCGACAAGAGCCACATCACATTTGCTGACACTGGTAAAAGTAAGGTATCGGGTCTAGGTAGAGTTGCAATCTCAAGGGATCAACACATGGATAAAGTCATGCTTGTTGAATCCCTTGGCTTCAACTTAATGTCTGTCTCAATGCTTTGCGATTTGAACATGATCGTAATATTTGGAATCTGACAAGTCTCTAGTATTTGAAGGGTATCGAAAAGATGATTTGTACGTGGTAGATTTCTCAGCAGGACCACAGCTTGCCGTATGTCTTCTAGCAAAAGCTTCAGAATGCTGGCTCTGGCATCGGAGGCTTGGGCATGCTGGCATGAGGAACCTCCACACCCTGGCAAATAAGAAGCATGCCATAGGCATCGAGGGCGTCAAGTTTAAGAAAGATCACTTATGCGGTGCCTGTGAAGGAGGGAAGATGGCGAGGGCCAAACATCCCTTGAAGACAATCATGACCACTACTCGACCCTTCGAACTGCTTCACATGGATCTTTTCGGTCCCACTCATTACTCAACTCTTACTACTACTGCTTGTCTCTATGGCTTTGTCATTGTTGATGATTATTCTAGATATACTTGGGTGCACATAATCCTTTACAAGACTGAAGTGCTGGATGTCTTCAGACGCTTCACCAATCGAGCTATGAACAATTATGGCGCCAAGATAAAGCACATCAGAAGTGACAATGGCACTGAATTCAAGAACACTGGCCTTGATACATATCTTGACACCTTGGGCATCACACATGAATTCTCAGCCCCGTACACGCCATAGTAGAATGGCGTCGTCGAACGCAAGAACAGAACACTCATTGAGATGGCCAGAACGATGCTAGATGAATACAAGACCCCAAGAAAATTCTGGCCTGAAGCCATTGATACTGCATGCCATACAATCAATCATGTTTATCTTCACAAGCTTCTGAACAAGACATCTTATGAGCTCCTTACTGGCAAGAAGCCAAATGTCAGTTACTTCAGAGTATTTGGCGCAAGGTGCTGGATCAAGGACCCACACCAAACCTCAAAGTTTGCACCAAAAGCACATGAGGGTTTTATGCTTGGATATGGAAAGGATTCGCACTCCTACAGAGTCTTTAATCTCTTTCATTACAAAGTGGTTGAAACAGTGGATGTGCGGTTCGATGAGACCAACGGTTCACAAAGAGAGCAACTGCCAAATGTGCTAGATGAAGTTCCATCCAGTGAATCAATCAAGCTAATGGGAACTGGAGAAATTATACCTTCTGAAGCTCATCCTGAAGAAGAACTTATCATCTCAGCACCTAATCAACATGAAGACAATGCTCAGCCTGAAGACATTCCTTCTAACAACGATAATGATCAGCAAGAGCAAAATCTTCGCCCTGTACATCCTCGCATTGCCAATGAAGTGCAGATTGAAAGAATAATTGATAGCATCAATGCACCCGGTCCACTTACTCGTTGAAGGGCAACTCCGCTAGCAAATTTCTATGGGCACTTCGCATTCGTCTCAATAACAGAACCCAAGAAAGTTGAAGAAGCCTTCATGGAACCTGAATGGATTCAAGCTATGCAAGAAGAGCTTCAACAGTTTGAGCTGAATAATGTATGGGAACTAGTTAAGCGTCCTGATCCACGGAAGCACAATATAATAGGCACCAAATGGATATACCGCAGCAAGCAAGATGAGCATGGTCAAGTTGTCAGAAACAAAGCTCGTCTCGTTGCTCAAGGATATACTCAAGTGGAAGGCATTGACTTCGATGAAACATTTGCTCCTGTGGCTAGACTTGAAGCCATACACATACTGCTGGCCTATGCAAATCATCATAACATACTTCTATATCAAATGGATGTGAAGAGTGCTTTTCTCAATGGCAAGATTGAAGAAGAAGTCTATGTTGCACAACCGCCTGGATTTGAAGATCCAAAACATCCTGACATGGTATACAAGCTCAACAAGGCACTGTATGGCCTCAAACAAGCCCCTCGGGCCTGGTATGACACACTCAAATACTTCCTGAAGAGCAAATGCTTCATACCTGGTTCCCTAGACCCCACTCTCTTCATGAAGACATATGATGGTGAACTGTTTTTGTGCCAAATATATGTGGATGACATTATCTTCGGCTGCACCAATCAGAAGTACAGTGAAGAGTTTGGATATATGATGCAAGAGCAATATCAGATGTCCATGATGGGAGAGCTAAAGTTCTTCCTCGGTCTTCAAATACGACAACAACGCAACGGCATCTTCATATCTCAAGAGAAGTATCTCAAAGATTGCCTGAAGAAGTTTGGTATGCAAGACTGCAAAGGCTTCACCACACCAATGCCAGCCAAACATCATCTGGGTCCCGACGACAATGGTAAAGAGTTCGATCAAAAGGTATCCCGCTCCATGATTGGTTCTTTACTTTATCTATGTGCATCTAGGCCAGATATTATGCTTAGTGTTTGCATGTGTGCTCGATTTCAAGCGGCACCAAAGGAGTCGCATCACTTAGCTGTGAAGCGAATTCTTTGATATTTGGCTCACACCCCAACTCTAGGATTATGGTATCCAAAGGGCTCAGAGTTTGATCTGGTTGGATTCTCGGATGCTGATTATGCTGGTGACAAAGTTGATCGCAAGTCTACATCAGGCACATGTCACTTTCTGGGACGATCACTTGTATGTTGGTCTTCAAAGAAGCAGAACTGTGTATCTCTCTCCACTGCTGAATCTGAATACATTGCTGCTGGATCTTGCTATGCTCAGCTTCTGTGGATGAAGAAAACACTCAAGGACTATGGCATTCATCTGAAGCAAGTGCCACTTTACTGCGACAACGAAAGTGCCATCAAGATTGCCAACAACCCAGTTCAGCACTCAAAGACAAAGCACATTGAAATTCGTCATCACTTTCTCAGAGATCATGTTGTGAAGGAAGACATTGATATCATACACGTCAACACTGAAGAGCAATTGGCAGATATCTTCACCAAGCCCTTGGATGAGAAGAGATTTTGCAAGTTACGGTGTGAGCTAAATATCCTGGAATCCTCAAATGTCCTGTGATCAGGCACACATCCTAACCCTTATGCATATTGATGACTTAGATGTGCAACACACAAAGTAAAGTATATCTTCAATCAATGGAGACATACATTCTAAGTGTGAATACATTAATGTGGAATTTGACTTCGGAGAGCCACGATAATTGTGCGCCGTGTCTGGGTCTAATACTTCCTATACGGTGGGTAACGCCACCACCAAATGTTCTATTTGAAGTGTTTCACTCATGGCGTTACCTTGCAATGTCTTCACATTTGGTTTGGCTTCGATCTCAACATATCTTCATGATTATCTTCACTATGTTGATTATATATATATATATATATATATATATATATATATATATATATATATATATTAGTGTTCTGTCCTCTACAGCATTCACTTATAGCTATGTCTTCTTGTTGAATCTTTTGAACTAAGTGAATGTGATCGGACCCTAACCTCTCTATGCTTTCTATCTCAAATTCTATCTCTCCAAATCATATGCATTCTATTGAAACTGTCGAATGTCTTCTCTGCATCCTTGTCAGCAGAAGATACAGAGACAACCATTAAGTCCGTTTTTAATGCTCATTCCTCCACATGAAACCCGGAGAAGTAGGAATGACCACCCGACAATCCAGGCGTGCGTGGGACGTGGAACAAACCCCAAAATTCCGCATAATGGCCACGTGTTCCTCAGATGCGAATCGCCAGGGGCACCTGTGTAATAGCGTAGTGCCGCCCATGTACCTATAAATACACACTTCACAACGGTCATTATCTCTTCTTCCACTCTCGCACGAACCCTAGCGCCACCGCTAGCCCTCGACGACGCTGGCGACGAAGCGCTTCGCTGCCGCAACCTCTCCGACACCGTCTTCACGCTGATCGCGGACATCGTCCTCTCCGGCGTCGCCGTAGGTGTCCTCCGTCGCCAAGTTAGGGCACAGAAGATCGAACTGCTCGGCCTCATCTTCCACTCCGTCTAGCAGTTCTTAGTGTGGTAAATAAAACTTCCTTTTTACAGCACCGTTGATCCTATGGATTTGTCACTTTCCACCACAAGCAGTTTCTATTCACACAAGTTAGATCTCTCTCATACTGCATCTCATAAAATGCCTAGTATATTCACTTGTGCTTCACAAAGTAGTTAGATTCCTCACTTGTACTGATCTGTGGATTCGTACAAATCTGGAACCAACTCCTTATCTATGAGTGAATGCCTTCGCACGATGAGGTCAATGTCTTCCAAACTGATTTATCTTCAAAATCTTCTGAGAATGCATATGACCTCTTCCCCTTCCCTCGCACCTTAATGCTGTCACAGGTACATGTCCGTGGGAGAATCCTTTGTTTCTCATAGTCTGCATTCATTTGCAGAATTCTTACAGCATCACATAAATTCTCCCGAAGCCAGTTCCTATTGGTTCAGCAAGCAAAAACCTTTGAAGCCTTTGAACGTGTTGAAGCCTTTCAAGTTAAAGTTTATGGCTTCAGAGAAATCAGTAAGGAAGGGTGGCAGAAAGCGTCATGGAGAAACATCCAGAGATTTGCCAGATGACCTCTCAGAACTGTACAAGACAGATCCTGAAGAGGATTACAATCAGCGCAAGACCCGAATCCAATGGATTTGAAGATATTTTTTTTGACCATGAAGACTGCAGGGCTTACACCCCACATCATTTTATTAGAAAAAAAGCAAACACATACAGGGTTTCCTCAAGGTGAGGAAAGAAAAAAAGAAAGAAAGAGGAAGAAAAACTATACAGGGTAGGGGAGCACTATACCTATAAATTACAAATAAACAAAGAAGAGAAACAGGAACTCTCCTCAAGGAGGAAGAAAATCAATCCACTTAAGAAGGGCATCTCTAAATTTCTGTTTTATTCGGTGGGAGAGCAGAGTGGTATCATGAATGAAGCTATTCCTCCATGCCCTGAAAGAGGGTTGAATGTTCTTGAAAGTTCTATCATTCCTGATCTTCCAAATATTCCACCAGGCCAAGAAAACCACCTCCCCAGAAAAAGGTTTGTTGAAATCCTTCCTTGCATGATGAGCAATTTCCACCATATCGTCACCATTTTTCCATTCAATTTGTAGGTAGTTCTAGACTCGAGCACTAAAATTGCACTGGAAGAACAGGTGATTTCTGTCCACCAGAGCTCCAGTCAGACAAAGAACACATTCAGGCCCTTCATTAATTTTCCAATTTCTCCTCTGAATCATGTCCTTGGTGTTAATCCTGTCCATGATGACAAGCCAAGCAAACATCTTGATCGACATACTGCAGCAACTTTTCCATATCCATCCCAGGATGGGGTTTGAGACCATTGGCTGATAGACAAAATCATAAAACTTTTTTGCTGTATACTCTGATTTCTTGCCATGCCTCCATCCCCAGTGGTCATTAGATTGATTATCCAAATGGAAAGACCCCATTAATGAGGAGAGCTGTTGCATTTCTTGGAAGGCTTGTTCAGTCATAGGCAAGTAGAAAAGCTCCTGAAAAGAACTAGCCTGAAAAACTTCCTTGACTGAGAGGTTTTTGTGGAGACAAAAAGAAAATAGCCTAGGAAATCGCTCTTGCAGAGGAACCGAACTGTTCCCAATTTGCCAGTAGTCTGACCAGAACTGCACTGTATCTCCACTATGAACATCAACCGACGTAACGGCTCTGAAATTATCCATCAACTTGCATACATCTTTCCACCAAAAGGAGCCACAGAGAACAGTATCATGTGGAATCCTTTCAAAGTAGTAAGAGTCCCAAACTAATTGCACCCAGGGCACATCCATCTTATTATAAAATTTGCTGAGGTGTTTCAATAAGAGAGCATCATTCTGCAGTCCAAGGTTTAAAATCCCAAGCCCCCCTTTGACTTAGGTCTACAAACAAGTTGCCAAGCCGCCAGTGAGTGACCCTTTTCCTGACCATATTTCCTCCATAAACACTGCCTTTGGATTCTTTCCAATTGTTTTAAAATACCCTGAGGAATGGACAAGCTACAAAGGAAAAAGATAGGCAAGGAAGAGATCACATAATTGACTAATTGCAGTCTGCTCCCTTGTGGCAAGAACCATGAACTTGCTGTCAATCTTCTCTCCATACAATCCACAAGAGGAAGGAGGTCAACTATTTTAGGCCTGGTGGTCCCCACTGGCAGCCCCAGATATGTAAAAGGCATAGTGCCTAATTTGCAATCAAAAAAGGCAGCCAGGTCAGAAGCATCCTGCTCATCTACATTGATAGGATACATGGAGGATTTGTGGAAATTGATCTGCAGTCCAGTTGCCTGTGAGAAGGAATGCAAAACTGATTTCAGAGCCCTCAATTGACTTAGATCAGCATTTAGGAATAGCAGTGTGTCATCTGCATATTGGACCACTGGGAAATCTGGATCATGGGTAAGCAGGGGCCTGCTTATTAAACCTTGTTGGAGAAGATTGTTCACTAAAGTCTGTAAAAGATCAGCCGCAATAACAAATAGTAAGGGAGAAATTGGGTCCCCTTGCTTGACTCCACATTTGCATCTGAAATGATTACCAGGGACTCCATTCAGTAGTACAGAATAAGTGCCAGAAGACAGCAACTGTTTAATCCAAACAATCCACCTTTCATCAAAACCTTTTGCAATTAAGATCTTTATGATTGCCTCATGCTGGATAGAGTCAAAAGCCTTTTCAAAGTCCAACTTAAGCAAAAGGATGGGCCTTTTAGACTGATTGCACTGATGGATATACTCAAATGTCCAAGCAAGACAATCCTGGATTGTTCTTGATTTGATGAAACCATATTGGTTTTTATGCACACATTTGGTGATCTCCAGTTGGAATCTGTTAGCAGCAAGCTTTGTAAGAAACTTTAGGCCAACAGAGGTTAGAGAGATTGGTCGAAAATCTCCCACACCCTCAGGTGTCTGCTTCTTTGGGACCAGGGTAATGAATGCATCATTCAAATTTTCTAATTGCACTGTTCCAGCATGAAACTCCGTAACCAGCTGTATAAAATCAGCAGAAATTATATGCCAACACTTTTTTAAAAAGAGCCCGTTAAAGCCATCAGGTCCAGGGGCCTTATCAATAGGCAAGTCCTTGATAACCTGCTCAATTTCTTTTAATTCAAAAGGTTTTGTGAGCACCTCCAAACCCTGGACCCTGGGTATTAGAGACAATATGGTTGCATCCAAAGAAATTGACTTAACTGTCCCCATTCTGCTTTTGAAGGTTGTCAGGAATTCTCTGGCCATTTCCTCATGGTTAGATGTTACTGTTCCATCTGACAGCAACAAGCTTGCCACAGAGTTTTTTCTAAATCTTTCAGTTGCCATGGCCTGAAAGAATTTGGAGTTTTCCTCTCCCACTTTGATATGCCTAATTGTACATCTTTTCCTCCAGTACAAGTATTGCATGTGAAGCAGGTGTTCATGGTGCATTTTAATTATTTTCCTGAAATTAAACTCAGGCCTAGATAAAGATCTCTTATCTTCAAGATTGTCCAACCAAAGAATTACCCAGTTACACTTCTCAATCAACCTTTTGATGTGTGATAGACCTTTCTGCCATTTCTTGAGAGCAAACATTAAAGCTTTCAGTTTGTCCATAATTATTGCCGAAATATGGGTCTTACGACTGGGGCGAGCCCACACCTCCTGCACACATTCCATAAAGCCTGCCTGATGAATCCAAAAGTTTTCAAACCTGAAGATATGTGCTTTGGGAATTGCTGTACTGATGGCCACCAAACAAGGAACATGATCAGACGCAGTCTTTGCCAAAGAGGTCAGTTGGGTCATGGGATATATGTTAATCCAACTTGCAGAAGTAAAAACCAAGTCCAACTGTTCCAGGAGTGGCCTGTCTTGCATGTTAGACCATGTGAATTTATGTCCTTTTAGAGGAAGTTCTAACAATCCCAAATGGCCAATTATTTCATTGAAAATGAACATATCATTAATATCACCCCCGGGGAGATTTCTATTATCAATGGAACGGATGAAGTTGAAGTCCCCCATTAACATCCACATCTCATTCGGATCAATGTCCAAATTGTAAATCCAGGAGACAAACTCATCTCGCAACTCACCTTGGCATGGGCCATACACATTAACCAGAAACCATTGTTCATTATTATGGACCGAGGTAAAATGCATAACAATAGCATATGGTTTAACTGTGAGAAGGGTGCCACGGAACGTATCAGATCGCCACGCTGTTAAGAGGCCCCCAGATGCTCCGCTAGAGGGAGACTCAACAAATTGATCAAACCCTTGAGGACAAATGCTTTTCATGATAGAGCGCGAGCAAGAGGATAACTTAGTTTCCTGCAAACAAAGCACTGAGCACTGACTCTCTATCACTTTCTCCCTGACAGAGCGCTGCCTAGCATCTGAATTCAGACCACGAACATTCCATCATAAAACTTTCCAACTATGCGTTGTGACACGATTCATGGATAACCATTGCGTATAGAAGTAATAAAAGTGTGGCACATAATGCCACACCCTCCAAAATAAAGTTAAATTCAGTACCCCAGAGTGCCATCTCCCAGCCCGGACTTAGTTCAACAGTAATAAAAACAGACACAGCCAGCACCATCAGACTTGGCATATAAAGTAACATAAAAACTAATTGGAAGATGCAGATGAGTTCTCCTGTGGATTAGCCATAAGCTTGTCCACCGTTAGGAGCGCAGGATCAACCTCCAACTACGCCCCCACAGCTTGGAGAACATGAAGCGGGGTGTGAGGTGGTGTAGTGGGCCGAGCGTCTTTAGTATCATCCGCAGAAGTGGGCTGGGCCTTGTCCTCCATGGGCTTTGCACGGGGGCGCTTTTTAGATGGCTGCAGAGAAAGTTGCTCAAAGACCATGTTTTTGTACCCATCTAACTTTGCCGCGCTCCGAGTTCAACGCCTTAGTGACGTATCAACAACAGGAGTCTTCTTCTTGTCTCGCCGCTTACGAGCAGAGGATTGCTCCACAGAGAACAGAGGTGTTGATGGAACTGATACTGGGAGAGCAGAACTAGCAGACTCAATTTCATCAGAAACAGACTCCGAAATAGCAGGCACCGCCTCAAATAAAGCTCTGGCCACAGGGCGCTTCTGCATGACAGGTTTTCTGACAGTAGGAACAAGAGGCAGTGAAGCAGTCAAACAACTAATCATCCTTGATTCATCAAAGGCAATGGACCACGACCTCTTGGAGTAGATGATTGTGCCCATCGGCTTGGGGAAGATAGATCTTGGCACTTCCTTGACAAAGAAATCAAACATAAGGTTTTGGAAAGACCTTTGCCAAATCATCTCCGGGGGAAGAGGAGGTCCTGCCACAATACGTGTCATGCCAATAAAAATGTGATGTTGCTGAATCATAGGGGGATGGTAGGGCACAATGGCAAGCTGATTCTCCTCAAGGACAGGATGAAGGGGCAAATCATGTTGTTGCTGGATTTCACCTTCTTGTTCTTGCTGCTCTACAGAAACAGACCCTTCTGGCTGATCAATTACTATTGAAACTTGATCCTATTCGGGAGCAGCAGGTGGCAGTGCCTGTCCATTGCCAGCTTTATCTCCCCACAGGGCATTGCCCCAACCAGGTGCAGGCGCTTCGTTATTGACTAGTGGAGGCGGCGGAGCGAGAGGTGCATCATTCCAACCCAGCATTGGGTATGGAGGTAAGGCAAACATCAAATTATCAGGCACCAGATTGCTAGGCAAAGGGTGAGGGTTTCCATCGAGAGGCATTGGGTCTTCATCATTTGGCATCTGGTCTGCAAAATCTGCGCCAAGAACATAGCAAGTGGCCATCCAAGATACTTGAGCACCTCCATACTCTGCATAATCACCAAAAACCACATCCCTTGGAACCAAAGGCGTATCTGGGAAACTAGCTTCAACCAAAGTCCGGACAAGATAAGGATCTTCACTGTCCTAAGAAATAAACTTTCCAAAAGTGCCTACAGCCAGCGAGATGTATTCAGTGGTGCGGTAATCCAGGGGAATCCCAATGAACATTAACCAACCCTTATGAAAACCGTGTGTTCCTTTGAAATTATCTCCCTCATCATGCTTCATAAATCTGACAAAACGGTCATTGCCCAAAGGAAAAGGTGCATGCTGAACCAGGGTATATCTAACAGTCGGATCCCTGACTTGAAACAGACCTATCCCATGAAACCACGGCTGAGCAGATCGAACCATAATACCTCTATTTTGCAGAAACTGGACGACTTCGTTCCGCACCGGGCCGTACGGCCCCTCCGGCGCCGGCATCACCTCTGCAACCATGTAGTCCTCATGCCGGCGGGGCGGACGCGTTGCGGGCGTGAAGAAAGTGCGTGGAAGACGACGATCGCCGCCATCGATGATGAGGTGTCCAGGGGGCACAAAGCGCTGTGGGTCGAGATCGTAGTTCGCCATAGAAGAGCCCAGAGCTTGTTGGGGGTTTTCGTTGGATTGGGGTAAGGGAAGATGCAATGGAGGCGGCGGCGATGGGACTGGACAGTCTATCCCAATAACTCCGGCTCTGTTCCCATAAGTTGCAGCAGATTCCAATAAACTCGTTTTTTGTTGAACCGAAATTGGCCTCCAAACCAATCCATTGGAGCGCGCGAAATCATTACAGGCCTGGCTAGAGTGACTAGGACGGGAGCAAGCCGTGCAGACTACTCGCCTTCCACAAGTCGTTGACATGTGGCCCTTCTGAGAGCAAATAGTACAGGTGACCACACGGTCCACCATGTCATCGACCATGGCATCAAACTGTCTGGCTGCCTCCTGAGATGAGGGGATATCCGGACGGTGAGAAGGAGATGGGCTCGAAGGCCCAGAGGCAGATGGGCAAAGTATTGAAGGTGAGGTAGAATCCCGACGGGCCTCCAAAGCCTCGGGGCCAGAATCCGGGCAAATGTTTTGAACTGGCGACAATCCTGCCTCTACGCAACTGTCGAGCGAGAATTCTGCATACACAGGGAAGGGTCCTCCAAAACCGGATCAATTACCGGTGAAGCAGATTCCGGCTGGCTCAACGCCGGCAAAGGAGTAACTGTTCCAAAAACGATAGGTGGACGTGCCACCGTCCAACACAAGTCCATGGGTGGTGATGGATGTATGACTACACGTTCATGTGCAGGAAGATTATACCCCGCATCTGTCATGAAATCAATGCACTCTTGCGTAGCCGGATATCTATATCCCTTGCAAGCAGAGTATCGCTCAAACGTGGCAAAAGAGAGCTTTTTACGAGCAGATGGAGCAGTCTTAAGAGCTGATCTAACCGAAGGCTTAGTCATGGCCAAAAGACCTAAAGATGAACGACGCTTAGTAGGACTAACTAGAATCCATTCGGCGTCACATTCCTTCCTGCAGATCCGGAGCTCTCTAATCCAATTAGGCCCCCCATTTCCCCACAGATGAAAATAGCATTTGAACAGATCGCATGCATAGGAACGGAGATCCATAATAAGAAAATCAACTTGCTTGCAAGAGACATGAAAGGAGTAAACCTTATCCTTGATGTGAAGAACCTGAAGATCAATTGCCGAGCCTCCAATTACTACCTCCAAAACCGCGGCCACAGAATCCTCTGAGAGACGAAAAGCATGGCGGCTGAATGAAACCACTAAGATGAATGACCTCCTGTGCCCGGCAGGGTGGACCGTATGTCCAGTAGATCTGAAGACCTCTTCTGCAAAAACCCTACCCTTGGAGAAATCCAAGCCAAGGGTAGATCCACCAGGTGAACCCATACTAGATGGGTATTACCTTGATCCGAAAAGAACGCCGGAACAGATGATCGGAGAGAATCCAGAAGTTAGTGGAGAATGAGGCAGATCGCCGGAGAGGGTGGGGGAGCCGAGGTGGAGGGTAGGAGCACCATCTGATATGTTCCTCGGCTGTGGTCGATTTGAAGATATTGGGCAGAACAATGGTTCAAATACCGATTTTTCACCCAGGAATATGCTGAGAAAAACGCCATCAAGAGACCATGGGGAGACATCCTATACAAGAATCTTCTACCCAGGTCCAGAGATGAAGCCATTGAACAGGGCTTCTATCCCTGCATGGTCCGTGGGCCATAGCCTGCTGATGCACACCCATCGTCACTACTATGGTGTCGTGACGACAATCTGTTCAAGCGCAACTTCCAATTTGCCCAGAACTCAGCGAAGCAAAACAAGAAGACATTGGGACTAGACTTCAACCCTGGTCCCTCAGCTCCAAGGGCAGATGGCACACGAGATGCAGAACCCAATGTCATCGGTCCTTTCTACAACCTTGAAGGCCTCATCACCCATATCTTGGTTCAAGGGACTGCAGTGAATGAGCCTGCAGCTGACGCTGAATCAGATGAAGCGCCTGCAGTGCCAAAGACAAAGAAGTTGAAGAAGCCTAAAGCTTCAAAGCCTGCCCCTTCACCAAAAATCTCACGAGCGAAGCCACTGCAACTGCACCTCCTGAAGACAGTGTGCAGTCCAAAGACTTATCACGCATCTCCAAGCCCCAGAAGGTCAAAATGCCTCTGCCTCACACTGGCCAAGAGCTAACTGCTGCTGCCATTCTGCGCAATGACGCCATCGATCTGTCAAGTGATGAAGATCTTGCAGATGACGCTCTTGAGCAACTCATCAAGAACAAAGAAGAAGCGGAAATCTTCAATGATCTGCCTCTCTTTGATGTAACCATCATCCACAACTTCATTGACGAGTGGTTTGACACGCCAAACATCAGCTTCAAAGATCTGCAGCTACCCATTGGCCTCAGTGTCGCCTTCCAAGGCGCCATTGCTTCAGAGCTAGCTGTCGCCCAACGCATTGTTGAATTGAAGCAAAAGATTGACTATGAAAAGGCTCAGTTCAAGAAGCATATGGCCAAGCTCAGCATGCAAGAAGTGAAGAACTTCAAGATCATGATGCACGAGCTCAAGGAAGCCTTTCTGAAGAAACATGCAGAAGCTCAGGGCTCGCGTGAGCGCATGAAGGCTCTGGCTGACAGATGTGTGCAAGCCTACAATGAGGCTGAGAAGCGCAAGGCCCTTGGGCGTCCTGGCATCGACCCCAGGATGGCTGCAAACAAGAAGAGGAAGCCTGCTACGGCTGAACCCGACGCACCAAGGCAGGAAGCAGTTCCTATTGTCTTCCCAACAAAAATGACTGGCTCGAAGCCAAAAAGCCGGTCAACCTCTTCAGATCTCAAGAAGATGAGGACTGCTGAGGCTGAAGCAAGGAAGAGGAAACATCCTGAAGCCTCTCCTACTGCCCCCTCCAAGAAGAAGAGGAAGACCAAGAAAGATCGGGCTGCTCCCACCCCTTGATAGTTGAACCCATTTCTATGGTCTATCCTGAAGCTGAACGCCAACTGACTATCCATGAGCCTGCTTCCACAGAGGCTCATGAAGCTGAAGACTTTCCAGCAGCTGACCCCATCGCTGATGAAGACATTGGTCAACATGACCATGTAGAAGATGGTGCAGTCCTTCCTCAGCTTGAGAACAGCGAACTCATCAGCATTGGTCATCCACTGACGCCAATTGCACAGGATGCTCATGGGCGGATCGCCCACAAGAGGAAGAAGACTATGAGGCCCAGCCCACTCCAACTCCACGGGCCACGTTGCGCAGGCTTCGTAAAGGTCCAAGGCCTCAAGTCTCTGCTGAAGACAATCCGGCTGCATTAGCCGCGAAAGAAGAAGTCCCACAAGTTCCCACTCCCCTGTCCCACCAAGAAGCAGTTCTCAAGGAGAACGTGCTTGTGTCCGACCCTCCAGCTCGTCAAGTGGAGGATGAAAATCTTGAGGCTGCCACAACCACCAATGAAGCTAATGTGGAGCCCTCCCCAACAAAAGCTTTAGAAGACAGCAAAGCCACTGATCCTCCCTCTTCTGTTCCTGAGTCTGCTGCCGGTCCCCAGTTCGACTATCATGTTGAGCACAGGCCTCAGGTACAGAAGCCAATCCCAAGATTGCCAAGGTTCCCAGGTCCTGCATCAGCACCTGGCTCCTTCAATATCAATGGCTTCAGGGTAGACAACACATTCTTCGATAGCTCCAGGAACCCCTACTCAAGGGAAAGGATATCATCTGATCAGTTCTGGAGCTATCCTCAGCGAAGCTATTACTCATGCATTCTTTACAACCAAGGTCGCATCTTTCCACACAAGCGCCTTGACATTGAAGCTATAGCTGGTCTGCCCTATCTGGAAGAAGCTTTGGATTGCTTCAAGGAAGTTGGACTGTTGCTGTTTGTTACTGACCAAGAGCATTGGAATGAAGAGTTGCTGCTCCAATTCTATGCCACACTTCACATCCGCGGGTATAGCAGAGATCCGAAGACTTGGGTCTTGGAGTGGATGACTGGAAACGTTCATCACGAAGCCAAAGCCTTTGACATCATTGAGCTCACTGGCTTGCCCACTCCTGGCGATCTCTACGAGCATGGCTGTCAGCTGCATAGTGAAGCTATTGAGAGCATCTTTCAGAAGCCTGAACCTGATATGAGTCAGATGCTCAGCATGATGAAGCCATTGCCCCAAGATGCTGCTTATCCCACGGAGTTCTTCATTGAAGACCTTGAGTATCTGCCAAGAACCATTTATCACATCATCAGGCGAACTCTCTGGCCCATCAAAGGGCACTCTCCAAATGCCAAGCTTGAGGGTGCAATGAAGACTTTGGTCTTCTATATACTTCATGGAAAATGCTTCAATGCACAGGACTTCTTCATTCGCCAACTTGCTGCATCAGGCTCTGATCTGTTTGGCTTGAAGTTCTACGCCCCATGGGTAATGCGGCTCATCAAACTTCACTCCGATATCTCATATCAGCCATCTGCTCGCAATCATCGGATTTTTCTGCCTGATGTGGATATCTCTATTGAAGCCATCTATCCCGAGCCTGCAAAGGAACCTCTAAGTCTTCAGAATGCAGAGCATCAGAGTTTCTCTCAGAACATTGAAGGAGTTGAAGCAGTCACTCGGGTGTATCCTTTGGCTGGCACTACACGTGCACCACACCCTGCTTCCACTGAAGCCACTGATAGTACAACTGCTCCACGACCCAAGAAGCGCACTCGTGTTCTCAACGACCGAGAGCTTCTTGTGGCTCTTCATCAGAAACAGGATAGGCATCATGACTGGCTGAAGCGTCAGATGAAAAGCCTCTTGGTGGATGTTAATCGCATTCGCAATCTTGCCACCAAGAATGCTTTCGTTGCCCATGAAACCTGTCGCCGCACATGGAAAGGGCTAACGATGATGTGTTCTGAAGATGATCTTCAAGAGGATGGCTTCACTGAGCGATTCAAGTTTGACTCCACACCTCCTCGAAGGGCTGTGCTGCTAGGAACTCCATCCCTTGAAGACTCTGAGTTCTCTTCCTCTGCTGCAACTGTGACTGCCAGAGTTATCGAGGATGAAGATGATGCTACTTCACCGCCACCTCCTTCAGCACGCTTCAACTCTGCTCCAAGCTCTTCAGCACCGCCAAACACCACCAACGACCCTGCTGCTTCACCTACTCCTCATGGGAACGAGTAGATGCTCTATGTCTTCAAACCTTTTTGGTCCTTACTGACAAAAGGGGGAGAAGCATATGAGGTTGATAGTCTTCAAGCGGGTTCATATGGGCGGGTGCTTTATATTTTGCTTCGTGCTTACAACTCTCGTTTTGCTACATTTGGTTCTTTGAGTTGTAACACTTAAACTCGATGGTCGTCTGCTACTTATCTGCCACCTTGTTTTGCGATGATAAATTCCGCATGTGCGACGATAAATTCCGCACTTAGATCATTCTGCAGACGTCCATTTTCCATTATGCATGTCATTATCTTCATATACTTTCACATGCATAGTGGATTGTCATCATAAGTTGAAGTGGATCTCCATAAGTACATCCTGCCATGTGCATTTGCATTCCAAAAGCAAATTACTTATATGCACATCTTCAGGGGGAGCCCTTGCAACTTATGAAGACAATTCCTTATCCTTTACAATTTCACAGATTATATTCCCCGTTGAAAACTTCAACTAGTTTGTCATCAATCACCAAAAAGGGGGAGATTGTAAGTGCATCTAGTGCCACCCCTAGTTGGTTTTGGAGTATTGATGACAAACCTAGTTGAGGGACTAATGTGTTTGTGAGAATTGCAGGATAACACAGGTAGAAGTCCCTCATTGATTCGGTTTTCCTACCAGAGATGACCCCTAAAAATGTATGAAGACATTGAAGTCAAAGGTGGTATATGAAGATATTCACATTGAAGACTATGACAAGAGAAGACACCACATGAAGCCTATGGAGCTCGAAGACTTAGATCTTTCGTAGTTCTTTTTCTTTTGTGTTGAGTCATAGGAACCACCGTACTGTTAAGTGGGGTCCAAGAGAACCAGTCAGAATGACTGAAGTGATGCCTAACCAAAACCTATGTCTTCGAGTGAAGACTATGAGAGCGAATCTTGTCCAGAGTCGGACAAGTCAGCTTTGCTTGCAGCCCAAGTAAAGTTGCCGTGTGAGTTTGAAATCTGACCGTTGGAACACGTGTCAGTTCCTTAGTGACCCAGGGTCATTTCGGACAAATCAGGTCGGGTTGCCAAGTGGCTATAAATAGCCCACCCCCTACAACCATAAACGGTTGGCTGCTCAGATTGAGAGTACGGCTTTTGTCGTTTGAGAGCAACCCACCTCGAAGCCTTTGAGAGAGAATTCCTTGCGAGGATAAAGCCCTAACCACCCAGAGCCAAAGAGAATTAGGCATCACTTAAGTCTTCTTGTCTGTGTGATCTGAAGACTTATTACACTTGAGGACTGTGCATCCTCCAGCCGGTTAGGCGTCGCGTTCTGAGCATCCAAGAGACATTGTGGATTGCCGGTGAACGAAGTCTGTGAAGGTTTGGGAGTCTACCTTGAAGACTTACCAGAGTGATTGGGCGAGGTCTGTGTGACCTTAGCTCAAGGGGAATATGGTGAGGACTGGGTGTCCTGAGCTGCGTGTTCAGGACTGGGTGTCCGGGACTGTGTGTCCTAAGGTTTAAATACCTAGCCGCCCTAACCAGACGTACAGTTGTCACAGCAACTGGAACTGGTCCAACAAATCATTGTCTTCAGCGTGTCACTGGTTTCATCTTCCCTTCCCTTTACTTACTGTTACTCCTTGTGAAGTCATTGTATGTTTCACTATCTTTTGTCTTCACTGAGTAACTGTGTTTTCTGTCTGGCTTCTCAATATCTTCCTACCTGATCGTTACTACATTGCTGCTATTAGTCATTGTGCTTTCACTCTATTGAATACTTGACTATGGCCTGCCTAGTGTAGTCTACCTTCCGCTCGAGGGTATTAGGCTTAGTTCTATCGTTTGTCTTCATAACTCCCACATTTTGAAGACTTTCATAAAAATCGCCTATTCACCCCCCCTCTAGTCGATATAACGCACTTTCACCAGTGCTGTCCAAGGAGATCCCGTCGAATCCGTGTGATCATCCTATGGTCCGCCACCCAGGCTCAAAGGGATCATATTGTTATTCATGCTGGAAACTTCCGTGTGCAGCCACAAGCCATTATGGGCTCTGGCATAGTTGAGTATGTTGTGTGACCTCTTTCAGTGGTAAACTAGCATATGTAGGGGATGTAGGTGGTACGGTTTACCCGTCGAAAGGGCTAATGCTTCTGAAAGACTATGTCTTGGTCATCCGTATCTCAAACATCATGAAGTGTGAGAAATCAATGGAGGAGATCGAGTCTTGTGGGGAAAAGTGCGCAAACCTCTGTAGAGTGTACAAACTAACCATGATTAGCCGTGTCCCCGGTTATGGACATCTTGAGTATCTAGTGCTTGAATTATTATGTTGATCTCATCATTTTATTTAATTAACTTGTTGGGTTAATGATTACTTTAATTGGGATTGAGATGGGGTTACCATTCTCAATGTTTATCAACTACCATGATAGTTAAACAAAATATATTCCTTTGTTGTAGGAAAAAATTGGCTTTTCGCAAAAAAAAACATGAAAACCGTAGAGCCTCCTCCAGCCATATATGCATGTAGTTATAGTTGTTTCATGTTCATTGCTCTACAGTGTTATTTTGCCAGCATATTGCATGTGTCGACCCGTTCTCGGGCTGCAACATATTATGTTGCAGACTTTTCAGACGAAGAGTAAGATGCGCTAGGTCGTTGTCGTGCACTCAGGTATGCCGTTGGAGTTGATGGACTCGCTTTACCTTTGAAGCCTTCCGCTGTTATCTTATTTAGATGGCCTTAAGCCATATTATTGTAATAAGTTCTCTTTTGAGACTATCGATGTATTAAGTGTGTGTTTGAAACTTTGTTATAAATCCATCAAGTACTATGTGTGTCAGCATTACTGATCCAGGGATGACATTTATGCACAGAGATTTGACCATTTGAGGTCGGATCGCTGCAAGATGGTATCAGAGCACACGTTGATTGTAGGACACGACCACTAAGATAAACCATAGTTCACTCTTCTCTACTCATTTCTGACTCCTCTCCATTTTCCACTCTATATATTGCGGACCCAAGGAACAAGTTTGCTCAACCGGATGAAGACACCCCTTTTGGACGACACTTGAAGGAAGCCACTAGGTACCTGAACATCGGAATACCAAGCTTCACTGGGACCTACACCGCCACTTTACCAGAAGAGGAGCATTGAATGATTCGAGTTCATGTTCCAGGAAGGACATTCACGCCAGTTATTGAGCCCATAAGAGTTTTCCTTTGATGCACCAACCTGGAGTCTAGGAAAGAGCACGACAGCTCACATCGCCATGGGACGCATCGACGAAGTTTATCACAAGGATCTTAAAGACACCATCTACCAGATATGTGGGTGCCGAGATGAGCAATGGGAGATGATCAGCACCAGGAGGAACAAGTCCATTGCAGCCTTTATCTAGGAGTTAAACCAATACATTCGTCGCCAGGAGAACCAAATGTGCGTCATCATGATAGATCTGAAGAAGGTGATGGCTAGGAACATGGAGCTTGAAGAGGAACTCAAGTATACATGCGACAGATACAAGGAGGAAATCGCAATGCTAGTAGAAAAGAATGACGACCTGACGAGGAAGCTAGGAGTATTCATGGGAGAACCCACGCCAGGAGGAGATGACGACCATCCCGAATACTACATCATCATTCATGACACGGATTCCGACCCCGACAGTAGTGATGATGATTACGATGATGAAGCTGGAGCAGATATCGTGGAGTCTTCGACCGATCAAAATTTCTAGATGACCACCATATTATCAGTAGTATTCCCCCATGTATATAGTAGTAGTCCGAGTTTTTGTAACGGTAGCTAGATCGATTGCATGCCCCTGTTTGAATTGAGTGGTGTGATATGAATGTGTTTGTCTCATGTGCATATGGGTAGTGTTTTCTCCTTAGACCTCACTCTATTCTAATCTCTCCCCTCTAAACCCATCAGATGCCTACGAGACATGACCCCGGATTTTTCTTCCCACCGGAGCTCACTCAGTTGATCCAACAACAGAATGCCTTGATGCAACTACTAGTCTGGAACCAAGGCAACAACAACAACCCACCGCCACCACCTCCAGTTGACAACTTAGCCCGTTTTTTGAGGTTGAATCCACCTGTGTTTTCCAGTAGCACCGAGCCGATTGTTGCTGATGACTGGCTACATAGGATTGGAAGGGAGGGAGTTGACCACCGTAGGTTGCACAGATGCGGAGAAGGTGCACTTTGCCGCACATCAATTGGATGGACCAGCAACATCATGGTGGGAGAATTACACAGCCACTTTTCCCATAGACAATGTCACATGGGATCAGTTTCAGCAAGCTTTCCGCACAACCCATTTCTCAACTGAAGCTATGAATATGAAGAAGCGCGAGTTCCGCAACTTACGCCAGGGAAATCGTATGGTGGGGCAGTACGTGGATGAGTTTATCAAGTTAGCCCGCTATGCTCCAGATGATGTGGCCACAGATGCTGCGAAGCAGGAGAATTTTATGGAAGGGCTGAACGATGAGATGAGAATGCAGTTGATGGTGGCAACATTCACTAACTTTTAGGAGTTGGTAGAACGGGCCCTTATGATTGAAAGTAAAGAGCAGTAGATAGAGAGCCGTAAATGGAAGTATGGACACAGGAAGTACAATTATGGAGCTCAGCAGAAGCCTGGCTTTACCCCTAACCCCGGAGGTTACACCCATAACCATGGAGGCCATACTCACAATGCAGGAAGTTCCCATAACCACAGTGGGCCTAAGAATGGAAACGGGAATGGACCAAGCAGTAGCCAAAACCGCCCCAACCCAGCAACCCCCGCCAAGAAGGACCTAAGCCATGTTACCTATTACAAGTGCGGGAAGACTGGGCACTACGATAATGACTGTTCTGAGTTGAAGAAAGGCAATGGAAATGGAAACTTTGGGAAGAAGCCCAATCCCTTCACCAGAGGTTAGGTGAACCACATCAACATGGAGGAGGTTGAAGAACAACCTGACGCAGTGATCGGTAAGTTTTTGATTAAGTCATTTACCACACTCGTTCTTTTCGATACTGGTGCATCGCATTCATACATATCAAGGAGATTTTGGACAAGTTTAAGTTACCAACCTTAGCCCTTAGGTCACCCATGTTAGTAAGCTCACCAGGAGCGGAGTATATGGCCAGCCGATGGTGTGATCGGCTACCCTTAACCACTAGTAGCTATGTTTTCCCCTCAGACCTAATAATTTTGGAGTCTCAAGGATTGGATATAATATTAGGCATGGATTGGTTATCGAAGTATGGAGGAAACATCGATTGTGCTAGTAAGTCCATTTTTACTCACCACCCCGGAAGGAAAAAGGATCAAGTATGTATCTAGACATTCGTCACGGAGGACCCAAGTGAATTCTCTTTTGGAGGTTGTTCAGGAAGAAGTGCCTATTGTGAAGGATTACCCGGATGTATTTCCAGAGGAACTGCCAGGAATGCCACCAGATCGAGACATAGAATTTTTCATAGAGCTGTTTCCAGGCACCGGACCAATATCAAAGAGGCCATACCGGATGCCAGCAAATGATCTGGAGGAAATTAAGAAGCAGATTAAGGAGTTATTGGACAAAGGTTACATTTGATGAAGTTCATCCCCATGGGGAGCCCCAGTGCTCTTAGTTGAGAAGAAGGATGGATCATTGAGAATGGTTGTTGATTATCGAGCATTGAATGAAGTGACGATCAAGAGCAAGTACCCACTACCAATGATCAACGACTTGTTTGACCAGCTGCAAGGAGCGAAAGTATTTTCCAAGATCGATCTGCGACCAGGATACCACCAGTTGAAGTTCCGAGAAAAGTATATACCTAAGACATCTTTAACCAAAGGTATGGGCAATATGAGTAAACGGTGAAAGGACCGAGAAGAGGTGTCTAGAGGGGGGGGGGATTAGACACTTCGTACCAAAAGTTGCAGTTTTTAAATTCTTTAGGTTGAAGTGGATTTTAGGCACAAGTTTAACAAACACAATACATATCAAGCAAGCATGCAACAAGTAAATGAGCAGCGGAAAGTAAAGCATACAACTTGCAAGAATGTAAAGGGAAGGGTTTGGAAGATTCAAACACAATTGGAGACACAGATGTTTTTGTCGTGGTTCCGATAGGTGGTGCTATCGTACATCCACGTTGATGGAGACTTCAACCCACGAAGGGTAACGGTTGCACGAGTCCACGGAGGGCTCCACCCACGAAGGGTCCACGAAGAAGCAACCTTGTCTATTCCACCATGGCCATCGCCCACGAAGGACTTGCCTCACTAGCGGTAGATCTTCATGAAGTACGCGATCTCCTTGCCCTTACAAACTCCTTGGTTCAACTCCACAATCTTGTCGGAGGCTCCCAAGTGACACCTAGACAATCTAGGAGACACCACTCTCCAAGAAGTAACAAATGGTGTGTTGATGATGAACTCCTTGCTCTTGTGCTTCAAATGATAGTCTCCCCAACACTCAACTCTCTCTCACAGGATTTGGATTTGGTGGAAAGAAGATTTGAGTGGAAAGCAACTTGGGGAAGGCTAGAGATCAAGATTCATATGGTAGGAATGGGATATCTTGGTCTCAACACAAGTGTAGGTGGTTCTCTCTCAGAAAATATAGGTTGGAAGTGTAGTTTTGTTCTGATGGCTCTCTCCATGGATGAAGAGGAGGTGGAGGTGTATTTATTGCCTCCACTCAAAATCTAACCATTACACACAACTTGCCAATCTCGGTGGGACCGAATAATTAAACTCGGTCGGACCGATTCAACAAAGCTAGTGACCGTTAGGGTTTTCGGTGGGACCGACATCCAACTCGGTAGGACCGATATGGTTAGGGTTAGGGCATAATGTAATCTCGGTGAGACCGATTACACAAACTCGGTGGGACCAATTTTGGTAATAAGCTAACCAGAGAGTTGGTCAGGTAAACTCGGTGGGACCGATTCGCTCATTTCGGTGAGACTGAAATGTTACAAAAGGGAAACAGAGAGTTAACATTGCAATCTCGGTGGGACCGATCGCAAGTTTCGGTGAGGCCGAAAGTATTGCAATAGTCAACAGAGAGTTTGCAATCCCATCTCGGTGAGACCGAGATCCCTATCGGTGAGACCGATTTGCCTAGGGTTTGTGGCAGTGGCTATGACATCCGAACTCGGTGGCGCCAGATAGAAAGAATTGGTGGGGCCGAGTTTGACTTTTAGTTTAATTCATATGTGGATGTGAGAAAGTAGTTGAGGGCTTTGGATCATATCACTAAGCATTTGAGCAAGAGCCTCATTAAGCAACACCTCATCCGTCCTTGATAGTATTGGCTTTTCCTATAGACTCAATGTGATCTTGGATCACTAAAATAGAAAATGTAGAGTCTTAAGCTTTGAGCTTGAGCCAATCCTTTGTCCTTAGCATCTTAAAGGGGTTTCACATCCTCTAGTCCATGCCACTTCACTATTGAACTTATCTGAAACATACTAGATAAAAATGTTAGTCCAACAAGAGATATGTTGACATTAATTACCAAAACCACCTAGGGAGCACTTGTGCTTTCAATCTCCCCCTTTTTGGTAATTGATGACAACATACATCAAAGCTTTAGATCAAGATATTGTGAGTAGTAAGTAAAGCTTTGGAAAGACATGTAACTTGCATAGGCTCCCCCTACATGTATGCAATCATGTGAATATGGAATATAAGAGCATGTGAATGCATAAACATGACAGAGTAAGCAATGTGTTACATGTATCTTGGATATATGAATCAGAGCAAATGATGAAAATATGAGAAATGTACCTTCATGCTCATGAGTCCTTGCAAACAGTATGTACATTAGCAAGAAATTCTCATTCACATGACTGTGATGCATATACTTACCTTGTGGTCTTGAGTTGGCTTAGGATGGGATGAACCTGCGTAAACAAGGTTAGATAACACATATACACCTACTGGCCAGAGCAAACAAGAGAAACCACAAGAGTACCAAGACTGGGATGACATGTAGAGTGAGTACTAAGTACCACATTGGATAAAGACATGTCCCCAAAGGTAAATATATGCAATCAATTCAAGGATTTCCTTCCCTTAGATGTCTTGCTCCCCCTGAATCTAACATGGGATATTGAGAGAAGATAGGGAACAAAAAATCAGAGCTCAAAGGAAAAAAACAGAGCTAATGCAATCGAGCAAATATGAACATGTCTTTCCCCTCTTGAAGACATGTGACTTCTCTCCTCTTGAACACCAAGCATCTGGGGTCTCTTTCTTCCCTGGAGTATTCTCTCCCCTATAGATATGATTAAGCTTTGATGTGATGATCTCTCTCCCCCTTTGACATCAATTTCCAAGAAGGGTTCTTCTGGATTTTTTTTCATGATGGGTTTGGTCCTTGAGTCATAGAACAAAGCAGCAATTTGAGTAGGATGCTGGTCGAGGAAAAGATTCATTGAGTGAAGCTGGATCAAAAATAATTCAGAAACAAGTGGCAAGATGTTTTTCCTGCAGTGAAATCGGTAGCACCGAGTTTGGTGCTTCGGTGGCACCGAAAGGGTTCGGTTGGACCGAAGTAAACAGCCCGGTGTGACCGAGTTCATCATAGAGAAAACACTTGTCACCTCAGCTCACTAGACAAGTAAGATCTCACAAGGATTTGCAAGGAATTTAATGCAGAACAGAAAATAAAAGAGAAGAAACTAAAAAGAATCTACATGAAGAGGGAAACAAATATGCATGAGACAAATGCAAGAGCACAGAAAAGAACACAAGAGAACTTCATCTAGAATTGGGCGGTGACAAAGTCACATATGTTAGAGTATATTGACTTAGGAGTCAAGTGAGATCACTTGATCTTTGGTCATACTCATTGTTTAAGCTCAAAATGGGGTTACCATTTTTCATTAAAGCATCTTGATGTATTCACATCTTGTTGAGTTGCTTTATCCCATGACTTGGAGTAAAGCTTCTCTAAGATGGAATAACATACCTTGGGTGGTGGTTTTGATCATGATCATGTAGTTGAACTTGTGTGGGCTGCTCAAGGTCGATGTAGCTCATCAAGAGTTGGGAGCATCACTTGAAGTTCGAGTTCATCCACCTACATGGGTTAGTTTTTGCAAGGAAGATCACTTGTGTATCCAAAATGACAATCATGATAGAATTTGTCAAAGGATATGTTTGAATGGTTGCATGCATGCTTCCTTGTCTTCATCCACCATTGTGTAGCGACTTGGTGATATAGAAATTGCTCAAGATGTGAGTGAGTTGCAATCTCATAGATTTCGATTCATCCAGGTACCTACACGGGTTAGATAGCATGCAAGGTGCAAATATATCCAAGACATAAGATAGTCAACATAAGAGAAATATCAAGGATTAGTCATAGGCTCATGCCTTGCATGTATTAAATGGAGTTCCTACTCCAAGTTTGAAGCATCAATGATGTTCAATTCACATCTTAACCTGCTAAACAATTTCTCATCAAGTGGTTTGTTAAATATATCCGCTAATTGCTTATCGGTGCGAACATGCTTAAGATTAATGTCCCCTTTGGCAACATGATCTCAAATGAAATGATGATGAACTTCAATATGCTTAGTTCGAGAATGTTGCACGGGATTGTGAGCAATTTTAATAGCACTTTCATTGTCACATAGCAATGGAACATGTTTCACATATATTCCATAATCTTTAAGAGTTTGGCCATCCAAAGTAATTGAGCACAACATGATCTAGCTGCAATGTATTCCGCTTCGGCAGTGGATAAGGATACCGAGTTTTGTTTCTTGGAGGACCAAGATACAAGAGATCTACCAAGAAATTGACAATTACCCAAAGTGGACTTTCTATCAATCTTGTCACCGGCATAGTCCGAATCGGAGTAGCCAACAAGATCAAAGGAAGCCCTCTTTGGATACCAAATGCCAAAATTTGGTGTATCAATTAAGTATCTCACTATCCTTTTCACAGCCTTAAGATGACATTCTTTAGGAGAGGCTTGATATCGTGCACACCACACACTTAGCATAATATCAGGACGTGAAGCACATAGAAATAACAATGAACCAATCATAGAGTGATAAACCTTTTAACCAACCGGTTCACCATCTTTGGTTAAATCAAGATGTCCACTAGTAGGCATGGGTGTAGTCATACCTTTGCATTCTTGCATATTGAACTTCTTGAATAAGTCCTTGGTGTACTTCGTTCGAGATACAAAGGTGCCTTCCTTAGTTTGCTTGATTTGCAAACCGAGAAAGAATTTGAGTTCACTCATCATCGACATCTCAAACTTCTCTGACATTAGCTTTCCAAACTTTTCACTAAAATGAGGGTTAGTTGATCCAAATATAATATCATCGACATAAATTTGGCATACAAATAGTTCTCCATTAACCCTTTTAGTAAAAAGAGTAGAATCTATTTTTCCAATTTCAAAGCCTTTTTCAATAAGGAACTTGGTCAAGCATTTATACCATGCTCTAGGAGCTTGTTTAAGACCATAAAGAGCCTTGTGAACTTTGTAAACATGATTAGGTTTCTTAGGATTGACAAATCCGGGAGGTTGCTTAACATAAACTTCCTCCTCAATTTCACCATTTAGAAAAGCACTTTTAATGTCCATTTGGTACAAGGTGATATCATGATGATTAGCATAGGCAAGTAAGATGCGAATGGACTCAAGTCTAGCAACGGGGGCATATGTCTCACCATAGTCCATACCTTCGACATGAGTGTAGCCTTGGGCGACTAGGCGTGCTTTGTTGCGGATGACTTGACCATCTTCATCTTGCTTGATGCAAAACACCCATTTGGTACCAATGATGTTGTGGTTGTTGTCAGGCTTTTCAACCAATGTCCACACTTGATTTATCTCAAAGTTGTGTAGCTCTTCATGCATGGCATTTATCCAATCCGGTTCTTCCAAAGCTTCTTCAACCTTCATAGGTTCAATGCGAGAGATGAATGAATAGTGTTCACAAAAGTTAGCTAAACGAGTTTTTGAGCGAGTGATTCTCCCGATTTGGATATCATTGTAGATTTGCTCGACGGGGTGATCTTTAGCAATTCTTGCTCGAACTTGTGAAAGCTTTTGCTTGGATCTTGGTTGAACATCTTCTTCATCTTGTTCTTCTTCTTGGCCTTCTTCGTTGTTGACGTTGTTGTTCTCTTGTCGTGGTGGAGAAGGAGGTTGTTGGCGTTCATCTTGATGCACTTCCTGAAGGAAATATGCCCTAGAGGCAATAATAAAGTTATTATTTATTTCCTTATATCATGATAAATGTTTATTATTCATGCTAGAATTGTATTAACCGGAAACATAATACATGTGTGAATACATAGACAAAATAGAGTGTCACTAGTATGCCTCTACTTGACTAGCTCGTTAATCAAAGATGGTTATGTTTCCTAACCATGAACAAAGAGTTGTTATTTGATTAACGAGATCACATCATTAGGTGAATGATCTGATTAACATGACCCATTCCATTAGCTTAGCACCCGATCGTTTAGTATGTTGCTATTGCTTTCTTCATGACTTATACATGTTCCTATGACTATGAGATTATGCAACTCCCGTTTGCCGGAGGAACACTTTGTGTGCTACCAAACGTCACAACATAAATGGGTGATTATAAAGGTGCTCTACAGGTGTCTCCAAAGGTACATGTTGGGTTGGCATATTTCGAGATTAGGATTTGTCACTCCGATTGTCTGAGAGGTATCTGTGGGCCCTCTCGGTAATGCACATCACATAAGCCTTGCAAGCATTGCAAATAATGAGTTAGTTGCGAGATTATGTATTACGGAACAAGTAAAGAGACTTGCTGGTAACGAGATTGAACTAGGTATTGAGATACTGACGATCGAATCTCGGGCAAGTAACATACCGATGACAAAGGGAACAACGTATGTTGTTATGTGGTCTGACCGATAAAGATCTTCATACAATATGTAGGAGCCAATATGAGCATCCAGGTTCCACTATTGGTTATTGACCGGAGACGTGTCTCGGTCATGTCTACATTGTTCTTGAACCCGTAGGGTCCGCACGCTTAAGGTTTCGATGACAGTTATATTATGAGTTTATGAGTTTTGATGTACCGAAGTTAGTTCGGAGTCCCGGATGTGATCACGGACATAACGAGGAGTCTCGAAATAGTCGAGACATAAAGATTGATATATTGGACGGCTATATTCGGACACCGAAAGTGTTCCGGGGAAGTTTCGGATAAAACCGGAGCACCGGGGGGTTACCGGAACCCCCCTGGGGGTTAATGGGCCTCATGGGCCTAAAGTGGAGAAGAGGAAGGGGCTGCCAGGGCAGGCCGCGCACCCCCTCTCCCCCTAGTCCGAATTGGACAAGGAGGGAGGGGCGGCGCCCCCCTTTTTCTTCTCTCCTTCCCCCTCTCCTACTTGGACAAGGAAAGGGAGGGGAGTCCTACTCCCGGTAGGAGTAGGACTCCTCCTGCGCGCCTCCTACTAGGGCCGGCCGCACCCCCCCCCCTTAGATCCTTTATATACAGAGGCAGGGGCACCCCTAGGGACACAAGTTGATCCACGTGATCATATTCTTAGCCGTGTGCGGTGCCCCCTTCCACCATAGTCCTCGATAATATTGTAGCGGTGCTTAGGCAAAGCCCTGCGACGGTAGTACATAAAGATCATCACCACGCCGTTGTGCTGACGGAACTCTTCCCCAACACTTTGCTGGATCGGAGTCCGGGGATCGTCATCGAGCTAAACGTGTGCTAGAACTCGGAGGTGCCGTAGTTTCGGTGCTTGATCGGTCAGGCCGTGGAGACGTATGACTACATCAACCAAGTTAACGCTTCCGTTGTCGATCTACAAGGGTACGTAGATCACACTCTCCCGCTCTCGTTGCTATGCATCACCATGATCTTGCGCGTGCGTAGATTTTTTTTTGAAATTACTACGTTCCCCAACAGTGGCATCCGACCCTAGGTTTTATATGTTAATGTTATTTGCACGAGTAGAACACAAGTGAGTTGTGGGCGATATAAGTCATACTGCTTACCAGCATGTCATACTTTGGTTCGGAGGTATTGTTGGACGAAGCGGCCCAGACCAACATTACGCGTACGCTTACGCGAGACCGGTTCTCCCGACGTGCTTTGCACATAGGTGGCTTGCAGGTGACAGTTTCTCCAACTTTAGTTGAACCGAGTGTGGCTACGCCCGGTCCTTATGAAGGTTAAAACAGCACCAACTTGACAAACTATCGTTGTGGTTTTGATGCGTAGGTAAGATTGGTTCTTGCTTAAGCCCGTAACAGCCACGTAAAACTTGCAACAACAAAGTAGAGGACGTCTAACTTGTTTTTGCAGGGCATGTTGTGATGTGATATGGTCACGACATGATGCTAAATTTTAATGTATGAGATGATCATGTTTTGTAACCGAGTTATCGGCAACTGGCAGGAGCCATATGGTTGTCGCTTTATTGTATGCAATGCAATCGCGCTGTAATGCTTTACTTTATCACTAAGCGGTAGCGATAGTCGTGGAAGCATAAGATTGGTGAGATGACAACGATGCTACGATGGAGATCAAGGTGTCGCGCCGGTGACGATGGTGATCACGACGGTGCTTCGAAGATGGAGATCACAAGCACAAGATGATGATGGCCATATCATATCACTTATATTGATTGCATGTGATGTTTATCTTTTATGCATCTTATCTTGCTTTGATTGAAGGTAGCATTATAAGATGATCTCTCACTAATTATCAAGAAGTGTTCTCCCTGAGTATGCACCATTGCAAAAGTTCTTCGTGCTGAGACAGCACGTGATGATTGGGTGTGATAGGCTCTACGTTCAAATACAACGGGTGCAAAACAGTTGCACACGCGGAATACTCAGGTTATACTTGACGAGCCAAGCATATACAGATATGGCCTCGGAACACGATGATCGAAAGGTCGAGCGTGAATCATATAGTAGATATGATCAACATAGTGATGTTCACCAATGAAACTACTCCATCTCACGTGATGATCGGACATGGTTTAGTTGATTTGGATCACGTAATCACTTAGAGGATTAGAGGGATGTCTATCTAAGTGGGAGTTCTTTAAGTAAATTAATTGAACCTAAATTTATCATGAAACTTAGTACCTGATAGTATCTTGCTTGTTTATGCTTGATTGTAGATAGATGGCTCGTGCTGTTGTTCCGTTGAATTTTAATGCGTTCCTTGAGAAAGCAAAGTTGAAAGATGATGGTAGCAATTAAACGGACTGGGTCCGTCACTTGAGGATTATCCTCATTGCTGCACAGAAGAATTACGTCCTGGAAGCACCGCTGGGTGCCAGGCCTGCTGCTGGAGCAACACCAGATGTTATGAACGTCTGGAAGAGCAAAGCTGATGACTACTCGATAGTTCAGTGTGCCATGCTTTACGGCTTAGAATCGAGACTTCAACGACGTTTTGAACGTCATGGAGCATATGAGATGTTCCAGGAGTTGAAGTTAATATTTCAAGCAAATGCCCGGATTGAGAGATATGAAGTCTCCAATAAGTTCTATAGCTGCAAGATGGAGGAGAATAGTTCTGTCAGTGAGCATATAGTCAAAATGTCTGGGTATAATAATCACTTGATTCAATTGGGAGTTAATCTTCCAGATGATTGCCTCATTGACAGAATTCTCCAATCACTGCCACCAAGCTACAAGAGCTTCATGATGAACTATAATATGCAAGGGATGAATAAGACTATTCCCGAGCTCTTCGCATTGCTGAAAGCTGCGGAGGTAGAAATCAAGAAGGAGCATCAAGTGTTGATGGTCAACAAGACCACTAGTTTCAAGAAAAAGGGCAAAGGGAAGAAGAAGGGGAACTTCAAAAAGAACGGCAAGCAAGTTGCTACTCAAGAGAAGAAACCCAAACCTGGACCTAAGCCTGAAACTGAGTGCTGCTACTGCAAGCAGACTGGTCACTGGAAGCGGAACTGCCCCAAGTATTTGGCGGATAAGAAGGATGGCAAGGTGAACAAAGGTATATGTGATATACATGTTATTGATGTGTACCTTACTAATGCTCGCAGTAGCACCTGGGTATTTGATATTGGTTCTATTGCTAATATTTGCAACTCGAAACAGGGACAACGGATTAAGCGAAGATTGGCTAAGGACGAGGTGACGATGCGCGTGGGAAACGGTTCCAAAGTCGATGTGATTGCAGTCGGCACGCGACCTCTACATCTACCTTCGGGATTAATATTAGACCTAAATAATTGTTATTTGGTGCCAGCGTTAAGCATGAACATTATATCTGGATCTTGTTTGATGCGAGATGGTTATTCATTTAAATCTGAGAATAATGGTTGTTCTATTTATATGAGTAATATCTTTTATGGTCATGCACCCTTAAAGAGTGGTCTATTTTTATTGAATCTCGATAGTAGTGACACACATATTCATAGTGTTGAAGCCAAAAGATGCAGAGTTGATAATGATAGTGCAACTTATTTATGGCACTGCCGTTTAGGTCATATCGGTGTAAAGCGCATGAAGAAACTCCATACTAATGGACTTTTGGAACCACTTGATTATGAATCACTTGGTACTTGCGAACCGTGCCTCATGGGCAAGATGACTAAAACACCGTTCTCCGGTACTATGGAGAGAGCAACAGATTTGTTGGAAATCATACATACAGATGTATGTGGTCCGATGAATATTGAGGCTCGTGGCGGATATCGTTATCTTCTCACCTTCACAGATGACTTAAGCAGATATGGGTATATCTACTTAATGAAACATAAGTCTGAAACATTTGAAAAGTTCAAAGAATTTCATAGTGAAGTTGAAAATCATCGTAACAAGAAAATAAAGTTTCTACAATCTGATCATGGAGGAGAATATTTGAGTTACGAGTTTGGTGTACATTTGAAAAATTGTGGAATAGTTTCGCAACTCACGCCACCCGGAACACCACAGCGTAATGGTGTGTCCGAACGTCGTAATCGTACTTTACTAGATATGGTGCGATCTATGATGTCTCTTACTGATTTACCGCTATCGTTTTGGGGTTATGCTTTGGAGACGGCCGCATTCACGTTAAATAGGGCACCATCAAAATCCGTTGA
The DNA here is from genome assembly GCF_018294505.1 of Triticum aestivum. NCBI lineage: Eukaryota > Viridiplantae > Streptophyta > Magnoliopsida > Poales > Poaceae > Triticum > Triticum aestivum. The sequence goes on from NC_057809.1 coordinate 281,522,952, forward strand.
GACAACGCCTTATGAACTATGGTTTGGCAAGAAACCAAAGTTGTCATTTCTAAAAGTTTTGGGCTGCGATGCTTATGTGAAAAAGCTTCAACCTGATAAGCTCGAACCCATATCGGAGAAGTGTGTCTTCATAGGATATCCAAAGGAGACTATTGGATACACCTTCTATCATAGATCCGAAGGCAAGACTTTTGTTGCTAAGTTCAGAAACTTTCTGGAGAAGGAGTTTCTCTCGAAAGAAGTGAGTGGGAGGAAAGTAGAACTTGACGAGGTAACTGTACCTGCTCCCTTATTGGAAAGTAGTGCATCACAGAAAACTGTTTATGTGACACCTACACCAGTTAGTGAAGAAGCTAATGATGATGATCATGAAACTTCAGAACAAAGTACTACTGAACCTCGTAGATCAACCAGAGTGAGATCCGCGCCAGAGTGGTACGGTAATCCTGTTCTGTAAGTCATGCTACTAGATCATGATGAACCTATGAACTATGAAGAAGCGATGGTGAGCCCAGATTTCGCAAAATGGCTTGAAGCCATGAAATCTGAGATGGGATCCATGTATGAGAACAAAGTATGGACTTTGGTTGACTTGCCCGATGATCGGCAAGCAATTGAGAATAAATGGATCTTCAAGAAGAAGACTGACGCTGACGGTAATATTACTGTCTACGAAGCTCGACTTGTCGCAAAAAGTTTTCGGCAAGTTCAAGGGATTGACTATGATGAGACCTTCTCACCCGTAGCGATGCTTAAGTCTGTCCGAATTATGTTAGCTATTGCCGCATTTTATGATTATGAAATTTGGCAGATGGATGTCAAAACTGCATTCCTGAATGGATTTCTGGAAGAAGAGTTGTATATGATGCAACCAGAAGGTTTTGTCGATCCAAAGGGAGCTAACAAAGTGTGCAAGCTCCAGCGATCCATTTATGGACTGGTGCAAGCCTCTCGGAGTTGGAATAAACGCTTTGATAGTGTGATCAAAGCATTTGGTTTTATACAGACTTTTGGAGAAGCCTGTATTTACAAGAAAGTGAGTGGGAGCTCTGTAGCATTTCTGATATTATATGTGGATGACATATTACTAATTGGAAATGATATAGAATTTCTCGATAGCATAAAGGGATACTTGAATAAGAGTTTTTCAATGAAAGACCTCGGTGAAGCTGCTTACATATTAGGCATTAAGATCTATAGAGATAGATCAAGACGCTTAATTGGACTTTCACAAAGCACATACCTTGACAAAGTTTTGAAGAAGTTCAAAATGGATCAAGCAAAGAAAGGGTTCTTGCCTGTGTTACAAGGTGTGAAGTTGAGTAAGACTCAATGCCCGACCACTGCAGAAGATAGAGAGAAAATGAAAGATGTTCCCTATGCTTCAGCCATAGGCTCTATCATGTATGCAATGCTGTGTACCAGACCTGATGTGTGCCTTGCTATAAGTCTAGCAGGGAGGCACCAAAGTGATCCAGGAGTGGATCACTAGATAGCGGTCAAGAACATCCTGAAATACTTGAAAAGGACTAAGGATATGTTTCTCATATATGGAGGTGACAAAGAGCTCGTCGTAAAAGGTTACGTTGATGCAAGCTTTGACACTGATCCGGACGATTCTAAATCGCAAACCGGATACGTGTTTACATTAAACGGTGGAGCTGTCAGTTGGTGCAGTTCTAAACAAAGCGTTGTAGCGGGATCTACATGTGAAGCGGAGTACATAGCTGCTTCGGAAGCAGCAAATGAAGGAGTCTGGATGATGGAGTTCATATCCGATCTAGGTGTCATACCTAGTGCATCGGGTCCAATGAAAATCTTTTGTGACAATACTGGTGCAATTGCCTTGGCAAAGGAATCCAGATTTCACAAGAGAACCAAGCACATCAAGAGACGCTTCAATTCCATCCGGGATCTAGTCCAGGTGGGAGACATAGAGATTTGCAAGATACATACGGATCTGAATGTTGCAGACCCGTTGACTAAGCCTCTTCCATGAGCAAAACATGATCAGCACCAAGGCTCCATGGGTGTTAGAATCATTACTGTGTAATCTAGATTATTGACTCTAGTGCAAGTGGGAGACTGAAGGAAATATGCCCTAGAGGCAATAATATAGTTATTATTTATTTCCTTATATCATGATAAATGTTTATTATTCATGCTAGAATTGTATTAACCGGAAACATCCCCTTCCTCTTCTCCACTTTAGGCCCATGAGGCCCATTAACCCCCCCGGGGTGTTCCGGTAACCCCCCGGTGCTCCGGTTTTATCCGAAACTTCCTCGGAACACTTCCGGTGTCCGAATATAGCCGTCCAATATATCAATCTTTATGTCTCGACTATTTCGAGACTCCTCGTTATGTCTGTGATCACATCCAGGACTCCGAACTAACTTCGGTACATCAAAACTCATAAACTCATAATATAACTGTCATCGAAACCTTAAACGTGCGGACCCTACGGGTTCGAGAACAATGTAGACATGACAGAGACACGTCTCCGGTCAATAACCAATAGCCGAACCTGGATGCTCATATTGGCTCCTACATATTCTACGAAGATCTTTATCGGTCAGACCGCATAACAACATACGTTGTTCCCTTTGTCATCGGTATGTTACTTGCCCGAGATTCGATCGTCGGTATCTCAATACCTAGTTCAATCTCGTTACCGGCAAGTCTCTTTACTCGCTCTGTAATACATCATCTCGCAACTAACTCATTAGTTGCAATGCTTGCAAGGCTTATGTGATGTGCATTACCGGGAGGGCCCAGAGATACCTCTCCGACAATCGGAGTGACAAATCCTAATCTTGAAATACGCCAACCCAACATGTACCTTTGGAGACACTTGTAGAGCACCTTTATAATCACCCATTTATGTTGTGACGTTTGGTAGCACACAAAGTGTTCCTCCGACAAACGGGAGTTGCATAATCTCATAGTCATAGGAACATGTATAAGTCATGAAGAAAGCAATAGCAACATACTAAACGATCGGGTGCTAAGCTAATGGAATGGGTCATGTAAATCAAATCATTCACCTAATGATGTGATCTCGTTAATAAAATAACAACTCTTTGTTCATGGTTAGGAAACATAACCATCTTTGATTAACGAGCTTGTCAAGTAGAGGCATACTAGTGACACTCTGTTTGTCTATGTATTCACACATGTATTATGCCAGGGCAGGCCGCGCGCCCCCTCTCCCCCTAGTCCGAATTGGACAAGGAGGGAGGGGCGGCGCCCCCCCTTTTTCTTCTCTCCTTCCCCCTCTCCTACTTGGACAAGGAAAGGGAGGGGAGTCCTACTCCCGGTAGGAGTAGGACTCCTCCTGCGCGCCTCCTACTAGGGCCGGCCGCACCCCCCTTGGATCCTTTATATACGGAGGCAGGGGGCACCCCTCGGGACAAAAGTAGATCCACATGATCATATTCTTAGCCGTGTGCGGTGCCCCCTTCCACCATAGTCCTTGATAATATTGTAGTGGTGCTTAGGCGAAGCCCTACGACGGTAGTACATCAAGATCGTCACCACACCGTCGTGCTGACGGAACTCTTCCCCAACACTTTGCTGGATCGGAGTTCGGGGATCGTCATCGAGCTGAACGTGTGCTAGAACTCGGAGGTGCCGTAGTTTCGGTGCTTGATCGGTCGGGCCGTGGAGACGTACGACTACATCAACCAAGTTAACGCTTCCGTTGTCGATCTACAAGGGTACATCGATCACACTCTTCCCCTCTCGTTGCTATGCATCACCATGATCTTGCATGTGCGTAGGAATTTTTTTGAAATTACTACGTTCCCCAACAGTGGCATCCGAGCCTAGGTTTTATATGTTGATGTTATTTGCACGAGTAGAACACAAGTGAGTTGTGGGCGATATAAGACATGCTGCTTACCAGCATGTCATACTTTGGTTCGGCGGTATTGTTGGATGAAGCGGCCCGGACCGACATTACGCGTACGCTTACGCGAGACCAGTTCTCCCGACGTGCTTTGCACATAGGTGGCTTGCGGGTGACAGTTTCTCCAACTTTATTTGAACCGAGTGTGGCTACGCCCGGTCCTTGCGAAGGTTAAAAGAACACCAACTTGACAAACTATCGTTGTGGTTTTGATGCGTAGGTAAGATTGGTTCTTGCTTAAGCCCGTAACAACCACGTAAAACTTGCAACAACAAAGTAGAGGACGTCTAACTTGTTTTTGCAGGCATGTTGTGATGTGATATGGTCAAGACATGATGCTAAATTTTATTGTATGAGATGATCATGTTTTGTAACCGAGTTATCGGCAACTGGCAGGAGCCATATGGTTGTCGCTTTGTTGTATGCAATGCAATCGCGCTGTAATGCTTTACTTTATCACTAAGCGGTAGCGATAGTCGTGGAAGCATAAGATTGGCGAGATGACAACGATGCTACGATGGAGATCAAGGTGTCGCGCCGGTGACGATGGTGATCACGATGGTGCTTCGAAGATGGAGATCACAAGCACAAGATGATGATGCCATATCATATCACTTATATTGATTGCATGTGATGTTTATCTTTTATGCATCTTATCTTGCTTTGATTGAAGGTAGCATTATAAGATGATCTCTCACTAATTATCAAGAAGTGTTCTCCCTGAGTATGCACCATTGCGAAAGTTCTTCGTGCTGAGACACCACGTGATGATCGGGTGTGATAGGCTCTACGTTCAAATACAACGGGTGCAAAACAGTTGCACACGCGGAATACTCAGGTTATACTTGACGAGCCAAGCATATACAGATATGGCCTCGAAACACGGAGATAGAAAGGTCGAGCGTGAATCATATAGTAGATATGATCAACATAGTGATGTTCACCAATGAAACTACTCCATCTCACGTGATGATCGGACATGGTTTAGTTGATTTGGATCACGTAATCACTTAGAGGATTAGAGGGATGTCTATCTAAGTGGGAGTTCTTTAAGTAAATTAATTGAACCTAAATTTATCATGAAAGTACCTGATAGTATCTTTCTTGTTTATGCTTGATTGTAGATAGATGGCTCGTGCTGTTGTTCCGTTGAATTTTAATGTGTTCCTTGAGAAAGCAAAGTTGAAAGATGATGGTAGCAATTACATGGACTGGGTCCGTAACTTGAGGATTATCCTCATTGCTGCACAAAAGAATTATGTCCTGGAAGGACCGCTGGGTGCTAGGCCTGCTGCTGGAGCAACACCAGATGTTATGAACGTCTGGCAGAGCAAAGCTGATGACTACTCGATAGTTCAGTGTGCCATGCTTTACGGCTTAGAATCGGGACTTCAACGACGTTTTGAACGTCATGGAGCATATGAGATGTTCCAGGAGTTGAAGTTAATATTTCAAGCAAATGCCTGGATTGAGAGATATGAAGTCTCCAATAAGTTCTATAGCTGCAAGATGGAGGAGAATAGTTCTGTCAGTGAGCATATAGTCAAAATGTCTGGGTATAATAATCACTCGATTCAATTGGGAGTTAATCTTCCAGATGATTGTGTCATTGACATAATTCTCCAATCACTGCCACCAAGCTACAAGAGCTTCGTGATGAACTATAATATGCATGGGATGAATAAGACTATTCCCGAGCTCTTCGCAATGCTTAAAGCTGCGGAGGTAGAAATCAAGAAGGAGCATCAAGTGTTGATGGTCAACAAGACCACTAGTTTCAAGAAAAAGGGCAAAGGGAAGAAGGGGAACTTCAAAAAGAACGGCAAGAGAGTTGCTACTCAAGAGAAGAAACCCAAACCTGAACCTAAGCCTGAAACTGAGTGTTTCTACTGCAAGCAGACTGGTCACTGGAAGCGGAACTGCCCCAAGTATTTGGCGGATAAGAACGATGGCAAGGTGAACAAAGGTATATGTGATATACATGTTATTGATGTGTACCTTACTAATGCTCGCAGTAGCACCTGGGTATTTGATATTGGTTCTGTTGCTAATATTTGCAACTCGAAACAGGGACTACAGATTAAGCGAAGATTGGCTAAGGACGAGGTGACGATGCGCGTGGGAAACGGTTCCAAAGTCGATGTGATCGCAGTCGGCACGCGACCTCTACATCTACCTTCGGGATTAATATTAGACCTAAATAATTGTTATTTGGTGCCAGCATTAAGCATGAACATTATATCTGGATCTTGTTTGATGCGAGACGGTTATTCATTTAAATCTGAGAATAATGGTTGTTCTATTTATATGAGTAATATCTTTTATGGTCATGCACCCTTAAAGAGTGGTCTATTTTTATTGAATCTCGATAGTAGTGACACACATATTCATAGTGTTGAAGCCAAAAAATGCAGAGTTGATAATGATAGTGCAACTTATTTATGGCACTACCGTTTAGGTCATATCGGTGTAAAGCGCATGAAGAAACTCCATACTGATGGACTTTTGGAACCACTTGATTATGAATCACTTGGTACTTGCGAACCGTGCCTCATGGGCAAGATGACTAAAACACCGTTCTCCGGTACTATGGAGAGAGCAACAGATTTGTTAGAAATCATACATACAGATGTATGTGGTCCGATGAATATTGAGGCTCGTGGCGGATATCGTTATTTTCTCACCTTCACAGATGACTTAAGCAGATATGGGTATATCTACTTAATGAAACATAAGTCTAAAACGTTTGAAAAGTTCAAAGAATTTCAGAAAGAAGTTGAAAATCATCGTAACAAGAAAATAAAGTTTCTACAATCTGATCGTGGAGGAGAATATTTGAGTTACGAGTTTGGTGTACATTTGAAAAATTGTGGAATAGTTTCGCAACTCACGCCACCCGGAACACCACAGCGTAATGGTGTGTCCGAATGTCGTAATCATACTTTACTAGATATGGTGCGATCTATGATGTCTCTTACTGATTTACCACTATCGTTTTGGGGTTATGCTTTGGAGATGGCAGCATTCACGTTAAATAGGGCACCATCAAAATCCGTTGAGATGACGCCTTATGAAATATGGTTTAGCAAGAAACCAAAGTTGTCATTTCTGAAAGTTTGCGGCTGCGATGCTTATGTGAAAAAGCTTCAACCTGATAAGCTCGAACCCAAATCGGAGAAGTGTGTCTTCATAGGATATCCAAAGGAGACTATTGGATACACCTTGTATCACAGATCCGATGGCAAGACTTTTGTTGCTAAGTTCGGAAACTTTCTGGAGAAGGAGTTTCTCTCGAAAGAAGTGAGTGGGAGGAAAGTAGAACTTGACGAGGTAATTGTACCTGCTCCCTTATTGGAAAGTAGTGCATCACAGAAAACTGTTTCTGTGACACCTACACCAGTTAGTGAAGAAGCTAATGATGATGATCATGAAACTTCAGAGCAAGATACTACTGAACCTCGTAGATCAACCAGAGTGAGATCCGCGCCAGAGTGGTATGGTAATCCTGTTTTGGAAGTCATGCTACTAGATCATGATGAACCTATGAACTATGAAGAAGCGATGGTGAGCCCAGATTCCGCAAAATGGCTTGAAGCCATGAAATCTGAGATGGGATCCATGTATGAGAACAAAGTATGGACTTTGGTTGACTTGCCCGATGATCGGCAAGCAATTGAGAATAAATGGATCTTCTAGAAGAAGACTGATGCTCACGGTAATATTACTGTGTACAAAGCTCGACTTGTCGCAAAAGGTTTTCGGCAAGTTCAAGGGATTGACTACGATGAGACCTTCTCACCCGTAGCGATGCTTAAGTCTATCCGAATCATGTTAGCAATTGCCGCATTTTATGATTATGAAATTTGGCAGATGGATGTCAAAACTGCATTCCTGAATGGATTTCTGGAAGAAGAGTTGTATATGATGCAACCAGAAGGTTTTGTCGATCCAAAGGGAGCTAACAAAGTGTGCAAGCTCCAGCGATCCATTTATGGACTGGTGCAAGCCTCTCGGAGTTGGAATAAACGCTTTGATAGTGTGATCAAAGCATTTGGTTTTATACAGACTTTTGGAGAAGCCTGTATTTACAAGAAAGTGAGTGGGAGCTCTGTAACATTTCTGATATTATATGTGGATGCCATATTACTAATTGGAAATGATATAGAATTTCTGGATAGCATAAAGGGATACTTGAATAAGAGTTTTTCAATGAAAGACCTCGGTGAAGCTGCTTACATATTAGGCATTAAGATCTATAGAGATAGATCAAGACGCTTAATTGGACTTTCACAAAGCACATACCTTGACAAAGTTTTGAAGAAGTTCAAAATGGATCAAGCAAAGAAAGGGTTCTTGACTGTGTTACAAGGTGTGAAGTTGAGTAAGACTCAATGCCCGACCACTGCAAAAGATAGAGAGAAAATGAAAGATGTTCCCTATGCTTCAGCCATAGGCTCTATCATGTATGCAATGTTGTGTACCAGACCTGATGTGTGCCTTGCTATAAGTCTAGTAGGGAGGTACCAAAGTGATCCAGGAGTGGATCACTGGACAGCGGTCAAGAACATCCTGAAATACCTTAAAAGGACTAAGGATATGTTTCTCATATATGGAGGTGACAAAGAGCTCATTGTAAAAGGTTACGTTGATGCAAGCTTTGACACTGATCCAGGCGATTCTAAATCGCAAACCGGATACGTGTTTACATTAAACAGTGGAGCTATCAGTTGGTGCAGTTCTAAATAAAGCGTTGTAGCGGGATCTACATGTGAAGCAGAGTACATAGCTGCTTCGGAAGCAGCAAATGAAGGAGTCTGGATGAAGGAGTTCATATCCGATCTAGGTGTCATACCTAGTGCATCGGGTCCAATGAAAATATTTTGTGACAATACTGGTGCAATTGCCTTGGCAAAGGAATCCAGATTTCACAAGAGAACCAAGCACATCAAGAGATGCTTCAATTCCATGCGGGATCTAGTCCAGGTGGGAGACATAGAGATTTGCAAGATACATACGGATCTGAATGTTGCAGACCCGTTGACTAAGCCTCTTCCACGAGCAAAACATGATCAGCACCAAGGCTCCATGGGTGTTAGAATCATTACTGTGTAATCTAGATTATTGACTCTAGTGCAAGTGGGAGACTGAAGGAAATATGCCCTAGAGGCAATAATAAATTTATTATTTATTTCCTTATATCATGATAAATGTGTATTATTCATGCTAGAATTGTATTAACCGGAAACATAATACATGTGTGAATACATAGACAAACAGAGTGTCACTAGTATGCCTCTACTTGACTAGCTCGTTAATCAAAGATGGTTATGTTTCCTAACCATGAACAAAGAGTTGTTATTTGATTAACGAGATCACATCATTAGGTGAATGATCTGATTGACATGACCCATTCCATTAGCTTAGCACCCGATCGTTTAGTATGTTGCTATTGCTTTCTTCATGACTTATACATGTTCCTATGACTATGAGATTATGCAACTCCCGTTTGCCGGAGGAACACTTTGTGTGCTACCAAACGTCACAACGTAAATGGGTGCTCTACAGGTGTCTCGAAAGGTACATGCTGGGTTGGCGTATTTCGAGATTAGGATTTGTCACTCCGATTGTCCGAGAGGTATCTCTGGGCCCTCTCGGTAATGCACATCACATAAGCCTTGCAAGCATTGCAACTAATGAGTTAGTTGCGAGATGATGTATTACAGAACGAGTAAAGAGACTTGCCAGTAACGAGATTGAAATAGGTACTGAGATACCGACGATCGAATCTCGGGCAAGTAACATACCGATGACAAACGGAACAATGTATGTTGTTATGCGGTCTGACCGATAAAGATCTTCATAGAATATGTAGGAGCCAATATGAGCATCCAGGTTCCGCTATTGGTTATTGACCGGAGACGTGTCTCGGTCATGTCTACATTGTTCTCGAACCCGTAGGGTCCGCACGCTTAAGGTTTCGATGATAGTTATATTATGAGTTTATGAGTTTTGATGTACCAAAGTTAGTTCGGAGTCCCGGATGTGATCACGGACATAACGAGGAGTCTCGAAATAGTCGAGACATAAAGATTGATATATTGGATGGCTATATTCGGACACCGGAAGTGTTTCGGGGAAGTTTCGGATAAAACCGGAGCACCGGGGGGTTACCGGAACCCCCCGGGGGGGTTAATGGGCCTCATGGGCCTAAAGTGGAGAAGAGGAAGGGGCTGCCAGGGCAGGCTGCGCGCCCCCTCTCCCCCTAGTCCGAATTGGACAAGGAGGGTGGGGCGGCGCCCCCCCCTTTTTCTTCTCTCCTTCCCCCTCTCCTACTTGGACAAGGAAAGGGAGGGGAGTCCTACTCCCGGTAGGAGTAGGACTCCTCCTGCGCGCCTCCTACTAGGGCCGACCGCACCCCCCCTTGGATCCTTTATATACGGAGGCAGGGGGCACCCCTAGGGACACAAGTTGATCCACGTGATCATATTCTTAGACGTGTGTGGTGCCCCCTTCCACCATAGTCCTCGATAATATTGTAGCGGTGCTTAGGCGAAGCCCTGCAACGGTAGTACATCAAGATCGTCACCACGCCGTCGTGCTGACAGAACTCTTCCCCAACACTTTGCTGGATCGGAGTCCGGGGATCGTCATCGAGCTGAACGTGTGCTAGAACTCGGAGGTGCCGTAGTTTCGGTGCTTGATCGGTCGGGCCGTGGAGACGTACGACTACATCAACCAAGTTAACGCTTCCATTGTCGATCTACAAGGGTACGTAGATCACACTCTCCCCCTCTCGTTGCTATGCATCACCATGATCTTGCGTGTGCGTAGGAATTTTTTTGAAATTACTACGTTCCCCAACACTTCCTCGTTTTCTTCGTCTTGATGTGTCCCACTTGTGGATGCTTCCAAATCAACTCTTGGTTCACCTTGTCGTGAGGTAGAAGCTTCAACTTGGATGGACGAGGTACTCTCCTTCACCTCCGTTGGACGAATCTTGCCAATAGGAAAGTCTTGGATTGCTTCCGAAGGGTCTTTTTCTCTTACATCAATTGGCAATTGCTCTACTTGCGAGCCATTAGATCCATCAAACTTCACATCCACCGTCTCTTCAACCTTTCGGGTGAAATTATTGTAGACACGGTATGTGTGAGAGTTTGAGCCATAACCAAGTAGAAAACTTTCATGAGACTTAGGAGCAAATTTAGAGCGATGATGCTTATCAAGAATGTAGCACTTTGAGCCGAATACTCGAAAGTATCCAACTTGGGGTTTGTTACCGGTGAGGAGCTCGTATGCCGTCTTGCCGAGTAGCTTGTGAAGATACAAGCGATTTGTAGCATGACAGGCTGTCTCAACCGCTTCTGCCCAAAAGTGTTTTGGCGTCTTGTACTCATCAAGCATCGTTCTTGTCATCTCAATAAGAGTCCGGTTCTTCCTCCCAACGACCCCATTTTGTTGAGGTGTGTACGTAGCCGAGAACTCATGTGAAATCCCTTCTTCGTCAAGAAAGGTATCCACATTTGCGTTCTTGGACTCCGTTCCATTGTCGCTTCGAACCTTCTTGATCTTCACGTCAAATTTATTTTGGGCCTTCCTAGCGAAGTTTTTGAAGATCTTTTGGACCTATGATTTGTCATCAAGAAAGAACACCCACGTAAATCTTGAAAAATCATCAACTATGACTAGTCCAAATGAGTTACAACTACGACTCTTGTAGGCATTTGGACCAAAGAGATCCATGTGAAGTAGCTCAAGTGGTCTTCTCGTGGTCATGATGTTCTTCGCACGATGACTTCCTCCAACTTGTTTCCCTGCCTGACAAGCACTACAAAGTCTATCCTTGTCAAATATAACATCTTTTACTCGAAGAATATGATCACCTTTAATAAGCTTGTCAAGGTTTCGCATACCAACATGACCTAATCGTCTATGCCATAACCAACCTTTAGAGGATTTAGCAATTAAGCAAGTTCTAGGTTGAGTCTTTTTAGTGAAATCAACAATGTAAAGATCACCTCTACGTATTCCGGTAAAGACCATTTTACAATTGTCTCTACGAAACACTTGGCAATCTACCTCAGTAAATAGGACATTGAAACCGAAATCAGCAAGCCTAGATATTGAAAGTAAGTTGTACCCAAGAGATTCGACCAGCATGACATTTTGTATGGAGCTATCATGTGAGATGGCCACCTTACCGAGGCCAACCACCTTACCCTTTGAGTTATCACCAAAGGTGACATATTTTCGAGGGCCGTCGTTTTCAGCAAGCTCACGGAACATATCTTTATCTCCGGTCATATGATCAGTACATCCACTATCAAGAACCCATTCCTTTCCTCCAGCCATGTAGCCGCGAAGATTTGCCATAAGACCAAAGTGTCTCATTGCATCATTAAGATCATAGTCACTGTCATCCTCATCCTCATAAGAGTATCCATGTTCAACATCATCTTGTGATTGATCAATTCCTAGAGAGGGTAATTCATTAGATAAATGATCATTTCTATAGTTATCTTTATGAATTCTAATAGCTCTGGAAATGATATTGCTAATGATTCCAACATCTCCTTTGGCACTCGTAAGATTAGTAAGCTCAAATAAGCAGTCCCCAAAATTGGGATCATTGGAACTCATCTTAACCAAGGCAATAGACTTATGGAGGATTTCATCTAGATCTTTCAAGGAATAATTTGGAAAGCATTCCTCAAGAAATCTCCATATAGTGTAGGCACAATCAAGAGTAGGCAAACATTCAATCAAGTTTCTAGGCAAGCCTCTAGTGATAAGATTAACAGTTCTAAGGTTGCGGATCATGTCAATAGACTCATCAAGGGTAGGATGCAAAGGATCAACATGAGGTCCACGAGGGCTAGTAATGTACTTGTTCAAATGATATTCATTGAAAATCTCAAGCATTTCATTTTTCCACTCATGAAAATATTCTCCATCCAGAATAGGCACTCTGTGTCTAAAACTCCCCAAAGTAGACTCATCCATCTTCCTCCAATGGTGTTTAAACCAAAGCAATGGAGACCAAAGCTCTGATACCAATTGAAAGGACCGAGAAGAAGAGGTGTCTAGAGGGAGGGGGGATTAGACACTTCGTACCAAAAGTTGCAGTTTTTAGATTCTTTAGGTTGAAGTGGATTTTAGGTACAAGTTTAACAAACACAATACATATCAAGCAAGCATGCAACAAGTAAATGAGCAACGGAATGTAAAGCATGCAACTTGCAAGAATGTAAAGGGAAGGGTTTGGAAGATTCAAACGCAATTGGAGACACGGATGTTTTTTTCGTGGTTCCGATAGGTGGTGCTATCGTACATCCACGTTGATGGAGACTTCAACCCACAAAGGGTAACGGTTGCGCGAGTCCACGGAGGGCTCCACCCACGAAGGGTCCACGAAGAATCAACCTTGTCTATTCCAAGCATGGCCATCGCCCACGAAGGACTTGCCTCACTAGCGGTAGATCTTCACGAAGTCGGCGATCTCCTTTCCCTTACAAACTCCTTGGTTCAACTCCACAATCTTGTCGGAGGCTCCCAAGTGACACCTGGCCAATCTAGGAGACACCACTCTCCAAGAAGTAACAAATGGTGTGTTGATGATGAACTCCTTGCTCTTGTGCTTCAAATGATAGTCTCCCCAACACTCAACTCTCTCTCACAGGATTTGGATTTGGTGGAAAGAAGATTTGAGTGGAAAGCAACTTGGGGAAGGCTAGAGATCAAGATTCATATGGTAGGAATGGGATATCTTGGTCTCAACACAAGTGTATGTGGTTCTCTCTCAGAAAATATAGGTTGGAAGTGTAGTTTTGTTCTGATGGCTCTCTCCACTGATGAAGAGGAGGTGGAGGGGTATTTATAGCCTCCACACAAAATCTAACATTTACACACAACTTGCCAATCTCGGTGGGACCGAATAGTTAAACTCGGTCGGACCGATTCAGCAAAGCTAGTGATCGTTAGGGTTTTCGGTGGGACCGACATGCAACTCGGTAGGACCGATATGGTTAGGGTTTGGGCATAACGTAATCTCGGTGAGACCGATTACACAAACTGGGTGGGACCGATTTTGGTAATAAGCTAACCAGAGAGTTGGTCAGGTAAACTGGGTGGGACCGATTCGCTCATTTCGATGAGATCGGAATGTTACAAAAGGAAAACAGAGACTTTACATTGCAATCTCGATGGGACCGATCGCAAGTTTCGGTGAGGCCGAAAGTATTGCAATAGGCAAGAGAAAGTTTGCAATTCCATCTCAGTGAGACCGAGATCCCTATCAGTGAGACCGAGTTGCCTAGGGTTTGTGGTAGTGGCTATGACATCTGAACATGGTGGCGCCGGATAGAAAGAATCGGTGGGGCCGAGTTTGACTTTTGGTTTAGGTCATATGTGGATGTGAGAAAGTAGTTGAGGGCTTTGGAGCATATCACTAAGCATTTGAGCAAGAGCCTCATTAAGTAACACCTCATCCCTCCTTGATAGTATAGGATTTTCCTATAGACTCAATGTGATCTTGGATCACTAAAATAGAAAATGTAGAGTCTTGAGCTTTGAGATTGAGCCAATCCTTTGTCCTTAGCATCTTGAAGGGGTTTCACATCCTCTAGTCCATGCCACTTCAATGTTGAACTTATCTAAAACATACTAGTTAAAAATGTTAGTCCAACAAGAGATATGTTGACATTAATTACCAAAACCACCTAGGGAGCACTTGTGCTTTCACACGGTCATGTCATTTGGATTGACCAACGCCCCTGCCTACTTCATGAGTATGATGGATTAGGTGTTCACGGAGTTCTTGGATAAGTTTGTAGTGGTGTTCATTGATGATATTTTGGTATACTCAAAGAATGAAGAGGAACACAAGGAACACTTGTGATTAGTTCTCGAGAAGCTCAGGGAACATCAGTTGTATGCCAAGTTTAGCAAGTGCGAGTTTTGGTTGAAGGAAGTAGGGTTTCCTGGACATGTTATATCAAGAGAAGGTATAGAAGTAGTCCTCACCAAGGTTCAATCCATAACTGAGTGGTTGGCACCCACCTCAGTTGGGGAGATCTGCAATTTTCTAGGACTCGCAGGATATTACCGGAGATTCATTGAGATTTTTCCAAGATTACGAAGCCTATGATAGATTTATTGAAGAAGGACACCAAGTTCAAATGGACCGAGGAATGTGAAGCTAGTTTTCAGGAGTTGAAGAAACGTTTGGTTACAACCCCAATGCTGATTCTTCCGGATATACGCAAGGATTTCCAAGTGTATTGCGACGGTTCTCACTCTAGACTTGGAGGAGTACTTATGCAGGACGGAAGAGTTGTTTCATATGCCTCACGACAAATTCGACCGCATGAGTTGAATTATGCCACACATGATTTGGAGTTGGCAGCCGTAGTGCATGCGCTCAAGACTTGGAGACATTTTCTGATTGGAAATAGATGTGATGTGTACACGGATCACAAGAGTTTGAAGTACATTTTCACGCAGAAGGAGTTAAATCTCAGGCAAAGCAGATGGTTGGAGCTTATAAAGGATTATGATATGAGTTTACCTCGAAGTTTTGGAATCAATTGCACCAGACTTTGGGTACTAGACTAGAGTTCAATACAGCCTTTCATCCGCGGATAGATGGACAGACAGAGAGAGTCAATCAGATTCTGGAGGAAATGTTGAGAGCTTGTGCACTAGATTAGGGATCTAGTTGGGATGACAATTTGCCTGACGCAGAGTTCTCATACAACAACAGTTATCAGGCTAGTTTGAAGATGGCTCCTTTCAAAGCTTTGTATGGAAGGAGATGCAGGACACCGTTAATGTGGGATTAAGTTGGAGACCGTCAGTTATTTGGACCAGATTTAATCAAAGAGTCTGAAGAGAAGGTTAAGTTGATTCGATATAGACCGAAGGTAGCTCAGTCTAGATAGAAGAGTTATGCAGATACTAAATGTAAGGAGGTAGTCTATGAGATTGGAGACCGAGCATATCTTCGTGTATCACCACTGCGAGGAGTTAAACGTTTTGGAGTTAAGGGAAAATTAGCCCCGAGATTTGTAGGACCGCATCGTGTTTCAGAACGTATGGGAGAGGTTGCCTACAAGTTGGAATTACCCGAAGGATTGTCAAGAGTTCATGATGTGTTTCATGTTTCCCAATTGAAGAAGTGCCATGCAGAGATGGCCGATATTCCACTAAGAGATACAATGCCCCTGGAAGCAATTCACTTGGATAGTGGTCTGACCTACGAGGAGAAACCCGTCAAGATTCTCGAATTTGCCAGCTGAGTTACGCACAGTAAGGTTATCAAGTTTTGCAAAGTTCAGTGGATCCACCATACTGAGGATGAAGCCACCTGGGAACAAGAACAAGACCTACGCAAAGACCACCCACACCTATTTGCTAGCCAACCCGAATCTCGAGGGCGAGATTCATCATAAGGGGGTAGGTTTGTAACATCCCAAATTTTCAATTTCAATGTTATACATAAATCATCATATGCATAACATATTTTATTTGCATTTTGGTTGTGATCCTAGAAATCTTAAGCAACTCAAGGACCCAAGGAGAGAGTTGGAGGTTTCGTTTATTTTCATATTTGAATTTTCTCAAATTTGAAAAGAGGATCATTTTGTTTTTAATAATTTTTCTCTCTGAAATATTTCCAATATTAAAATAAATGAGTGGAGATAATATGACTTCTCCAAATTAGAGGGGAATATCGAAGGAAATATTTTAAAATCAAATAAATATTTTATTTGGATTTTATTTGAATTAGAAAAAAATATGCATTTTTCAAAATTGCATTCTTAGGCCAGAAAAATGTTCACCTCGTTCTAAGTATTTTATCTAGACGGCGAAATTTGTTTTTGGCATTTTTAGAATTTTTATATATTTTTATTAGGATTTTTGTTTACGGCGGAATTTTAAAAAAAGTTTCGCCTGACTGGGCCAAAGGCCGAGCTGAGCCGGGCCGCCGCCGTCCTTCCCGAGCAGGAACCGCCCCGCTGCCGCTAGCCGTTTCCGGCTCGATGACACCTCTCGAGGCCGGTGCCCCCTCGCCCAAGCCACCACGCCACCACCTCGCCCCCTCTTTATAATGCCTTGCCCCCTCTCCTCCCCACATCGCAAGCTGCCGCTGTTTCCCGAAGCAGCAGCAGCCAGTGCTGCCGCCGCCCGCGCTCGCTAGTGCCTGCCGCACCGCACCGCCACAGCTCCGCCGCCCCGCGCCAACGTCGCCGTCCGCTGACCCCGCCCGATGCCCCGCCTCGACGTTGCCGCGCTGGAGCCGCCGCCCGCCGCTGTTCGGATCCGCCACCACCGCCGGTTCTTTTATCCGGTTTTCTTCGGTTTATTTCGATAAACCCTAGATCTAACTAGGTTTTTTTATATAGATCGGTTTTCTCGGTTTTTCTTTGGTTTAGCTAATTAGCGGATGTTCGCCCGAACACCTCTGTTCGTGAACACGTTCTTTCATTTGTCCTTGTTAACGAACATTCGTTCGTTAGTCTTTTATTTTTATTTTATTTTGGGCCAGGGACCAATCCGCTATTATTTTTATCGCAAATTGGCCCCTGATCTTCAAACCCTCGCAGTTTTTCAACCGTTTGCCCAAATCTAGTGAAACCATCACCAAAATCTTCGTCTCAAACCCCTCTTTCCAGTTAACGAACTTGAACATGGTTTTGACAATTTAAAATTTGGTTGCAAGCAGATTTGAATTCGAACTTCTTTTGATCGTAGTTTGAGTTTCGTAGCTCCGAGTTGAGTGTTTTGTTTTTGCAAATCAAAGCTCTTTTCTTGTACTTTCGATTGGATCTTTTCTCTTGAGTTTTACCCTTGCATCTATTGCTTGAGTTCTTAGGTATGCTATCATTTGTTTGCGATAGAATTCCCGGAGTGTGAAGCGTGCTACTACGAGTCTTTAGGGTTTGCGGATCGTCAGCAAGGCAAGTAACACTTTGATCATACCCCTTTATTACCCAGTTTTTATGCATTAGTTTAAACCCTCAAACATTGCATGGTTAGGACTTGATAACATGTGGGTATTGGGAAGTAGTAGTTAAGGTAGTACCTATTGCCCTTTTTCATTCAAACTCTGGGATTTACTTCTATGCTCATAGACGTGGTTTGGTTTCAATGATTCATGACAGTTGTGAGTATTATTATGAACTAAGGGTTTATTTAAGGTGGCTACTTTAACACACATCTGGGTGGATTGTTTGTGGGCATCTGGGGAAAGCCAGTGCTGTCCAAGGAGATCCCGGGGAATCTGTGTGATCATCCTATGGTCCGCCCCCCAGGCTAAAAGGGATCATATTGTTATTCATGATGGAAACTTCCGTGTGCATCCACAAGCCATTATGGGCTCTGGCATAGTGGAGTATGTTGTGTGACCTCTTTCAGTGGTAAACTAGCAGATGTAGGGGATGTATGTGGTACAGTTTACCCGTCGAAAGGGCTAATGCTTCTGAAAGACTGTGTCTTGGTCATCCGTCTCAAACATCATGCAGTGCGAGAAATCAACGAAGGAGATCGAGTCTTGTGGGTAAAAGTGCGCAAAACTCTACAGAGTGTACAAACTAATCATGATTAGCCGTGTCCCCGGTTATGGACATCTTGAGTATCTGGTGCTTGAATTATTATGTTGATCTCATCACTTTATTTAATTAACTTGTTGGGTTAATGATTACTTTAATTGGGATTGAGATGGGGTTACCATTCTCAATGTTTATCACTACCATGATAGTTAAACAAAATATATTCCTTTGTTGTAGGGAAAAATTGGCTTTTCGCAAAAAAACATGAAAACCGTAGAGCCTCCACCAGCCATATATGCATGTAGTTATAGTTGTTTCATGTTCATTGCTCTACAGTGTTATTTTTCCAGCATATTCCGTGTGCTGGCCCGTTTTCGGGCTGCAATGTATTATGTTGCAGAATTTTTAGACGAATAGTAAGGTGCGCTAGGTCGTTGTCGTGCACTCAGCTATGTCGTTGAATTTGATGGACTCGCTTTACCTTCGAAGCCTTCCGCTGTTATAGTATTTAGATGGCCTGAAGCCATATTATTGTAATAAGTTCTCTTTTGAGACTATTGATGTATTAAGTGTGTGATTGAAACTCTATTATAAATCCTTCAAGTACCGTGTGTGTTAGCATTACCAATCCAGGGATGACACTTATGCACAGAGATTTGACCTTTTGAGGTCAGATCACTACATAAGTGATGCGACAAGTGTACAACCTCTTTATCATAGCCGTGTCGACCTCGGCATCATTGGGTTGGTTGCTAAAGAAGTTGAGGCAGCGGTGGCTGTCAGAGGTGTGGAGGAAAATCTGACGAAACTGTAGACGACATCTAGGGCACTGCTCTATTGTGATGGATGGTTCCATCATTGGAGCAGCTCCAGCGAGCCGTAAGACGTCGAGGCTAAAGCAGTACAAGACATACATCGTTAATCTCAAGTGGTATTCTAATAGCATCTCCAATAGATGATATAAAATACTTTACCAAAAAGTTATAGATGTAAAATCTACATCACCAAAAAACACCTGACTACAACAGATGAGGTAAAAACTATTGACCCTGAACTTAAATTTCAAAACAGAAATTTACTATGGAATCTGAATGTTACTGTCGAAACTGAAAGCATTGGTAGCAGAGAGGCACTTCACATGTAGTTTAGGCTGCTCGAGCACTAGTAGTAGAGAAACGCTGATCTAAATCAGCATGCGATTAATGGGGAACACAGTAGCAGATAGTAGCCGGAGCAGCAGCGCCTGGAGGAGCAGCGCGAACTAGAGCCAAAGCAGTAACTTGTGTAGCTGCAGCAGCCCATGTACCAGCATGAGCAGCACAAGCGAGAGAAAGAGTAGAGTAGAAGCGCGAGCGAGAACAAGAGCAGAGCAGCAGCGTGAGCGAGCAAGAACCGGAGCAGCAGCAGTAGTAGCCACGCGAGCGAGCGAGTGAGAGCCGGAGTAGCAGCAGCAGATCCGACTGCTATGGACCCTGCCGCCGAAGGGGCCTCACACTGGGGGAGAGCCGACATGGAGATGTCGCCTACGGCGCCGGCTTTAAGGTAGCCGTGCCATGGGGGTGCATGATGCAGCACCGTCGGTGCCGGGAGGTCGAGTTAAGGAGACGGTGTGATGCGATGAGGGTACAACCTCTTTGGTGGTGCCGAGTAGGCCTCGACTTCGTCCGAGGAGTCGGTGAGGATCTTGTGGTTTCGGTGGAGCGGGTTAAGGCGATGCTGTGGGGATGTAGTAGCCGAGATAGACGAGGTGATCATCGGAGAAGCTCCTTGGAGGTGGAGGACGGGTTGGCAGAATCGGCGGGACGACGAGATCGACGACGGATCCTCATTCGGGGAGGTGGATGAGGTACGTTGAGCCATTGCGATGGACGACGTGGTCAGGGAAGAGGCTCCGGCTGGGCAGCGGTGAGGTGGTGGTCGGAGGAGGGTGGGATTTCGCGGCTGGAGCAGAAAGGTTATGGCGGCCTGGGATTTCGAATGGCGAAAAGGAGGCGATGGGAGGGGGAACCATGACTTAGTGATACGTCTCCAACGTATCTATAATTTTTTATTGTTCCATGCTATTATATTATCTGTTTTGGATGTTTAATGGGCTTTGTTATGCACTTCTATATTATTTTTGGGACTAACCTACTAACCAAAGGCCCAGTGCAAACTGCTGTTTTTTGCCTATTTCAGTGTTTCGCAGAAAAGGAATATCAAACGGAATCCAAATGGAATGAAACCACCAAGAGAGTTATTTTTGGAACAAACGTGATCCAGGAGACTTGGAGTGGACGTCAAGAAAGAAGCGAGGAGGCCACGAGGCAGGAGGACGCGCCTCGCACCCTCGTGGGCCCCTAGTAGCTCCACCTACCTACTTCTTCCTCCTATATATACCCATATACCCTGAAAACATCCAAGAGCACCACGAAACCCTATTTCCACCGCCGCAACCTTCTGTACCCGTGAGATCCACCGGAGGGGGAATCGATCATGGAGGGCTTCTACATCAACACCATAGCCTCTCTGATGATGTGTGAGTAGTTTACCACATACCTTCAGGTCCATAGTTATTATGGCTTCTTCTCTCTCTTTGGATCTCAATACAAAGTTTTCCTCGATTCTCTTGGAGATCTATTCGATGTAATTCTTTTTGCGGTGTGTTTATCGAGATATGATGAATTGTTGGTTTATGATCAATATTATCTATGAACAATATTTCATTCTTCTCTGAATTCTTTTATGCATGATTTAATATCTTTGCAAGTCTCTTCGAATTATCAGTTTGGTTTGGCCTACTAGATTGATCTTTCTTGCAATGGGAGATGTGCTTAGCTTTGGGTTCAATCTTGCGGTGTCCTTTCCCAGTGACAGCAAGCACAACAAGGCACGTATTGTATTGTTGCCATCGAGGATAAAAAGATGGGGTTTATGTCATATTGCTTGAGTTTATCGCTCTACATCATGTCATCTTGCCTAATGCGTTACTCTGTTCTTTTGAACTTAATACTCTAGATGCATGCTGGATAGCGGTCGATGTGTGGAGTAATAGTTGTAGATGCCGAATCATTTTGGTCTACTTGTCGCGGGCGTGATACCTAGATATTCTCATAACTATGCGCTTTTCTATCAATTTCTTGAAAGTAATTTGTTCGCCCACCGTAGAATTTGCTATCTTGAGAGAAGCCACTAGTGAAACCTATGGCCCCCGGGTCAATCTTCCATCATATTATTTTCCTATCAACTTGCTATTTCTATCGTTGTTTATTTTGCAATCTATATAACAAAAATACCAAAAATATGTATCTTATTATCTGTATCAGATCTCACTTTTGTAAGTGACCATGAAGGGATTGACAACCCCTTTATGGCGTTGGTTGCGAGGTTCTTTTTTGTTTGTGCAGGTACAAGGGACTTGCGTGTAATCTCCTACTAGATTGATACCTTGGTTCTCAAAAACCGAGGGAAATACTTACGCTACTTTGTTGCATCACCCTTTCCTCTCCAAGGGAAAACCAACACATGCTCAAGAGGTAGCACTTGGGGACGCGCTTGTCCAAAATGTAGTGTGTTACAAAAGTACCCCCACCAATTTGAACTTGTGGCCCTTTTGGCTCGGGTTAGAAGGGGGATTTCACATGTCAGGATTTGGCAGTTGGAGGGAGTTTTCACACGTGTTGTAATTTCGAGATAGCAAGGCGCAGTTTGTGAAGGCGCGAGTTCTGGGAGCACGATATCTGAATTTTCGAGATATAACAAGGCGTGGGTTGAATTTTAGGGACAAGCCTAACGTGTAATATTGTATGTACCAAATCAATTCACACTTCCCTCATCGAAAAAATGAAAAAAAATAAAACTATTCACACCACATAAAGAGAGAGTCTTGTCCCGTTTTACTGTACAAATGCTATTCAAAGATATGAATCCATGTTATGTCCAATATATTTTTTTCGCTGGCTGTATAATGCTTGTAACCTACTCATACTAACATTTTAGTGCATTCCAAATGTCTATACTACGGCTACAATTTGAACTAAATTTGAATTCGTTTCTCTATTTGAATAAGAATCTATAATCTTGATTGTTGCCAACTTAAACCATCATTCGTGTATTATCTTAACAACACACCACTGATTACTCTAGAGATAGATATGAACCATGTGTGCTATATGCACTCGAATTAAAAAATTTAATACACTTGATGTTGATTCCAAATAATAGTATATTTGATGTACTAACTAGATATTCATAATCTAAACCATTTTCCGTACGTACTCCGTGTTTATCACACAAAGTATAGTGCCCCGCACCCCTACATTATGACAAGTATTTAGCCCTGAGCTGCAAAAGCCACACATTATCCCAAATTATAATCAATGTTCTATATATTATATGTAGTATAACATGTTCATAACCATACCATGTGTATCACCATTGTACATATTCATTCATGCATGTGTCGGTTTAAAACACTGTGATATCTTCTTCAAATATCCAAATCCACTTTTTTTATAATGAATTATGATCTTTGTTCATCTTTTACACCTTCACGATCCTCTTCTGTTTGTAGCTAGTGCTAACTTTCTATCATTGTCGGGGGATCGACACCTATGGGATCACTGGGATCCCTTCTACGGTTGGAGGGCATGGGGTTGTGGAAAGACCGGGTCTAACAGGAAGCACACGAATCGTTTACCCAGGTTCGGGCCGCGAGGATGCGTAAAACCCTAGTCCTACATTGGTGGATGTATTGAGAGTGTTCTTGTGTTCTTGAGCTAGCTACGATGTGCAACTTTGCCCAAAAGATCCGAATCCTCCTCTTGGTCGCCTCGGGCCTCCTTTTATAAGAAAAAGGGGTTGCCACAGTGACACATAGGAGGTGGAAAGATGTAGAGTGGATGAGTCTATCCTCTGGCACCGTTGGACAAACGCATTTAATGCGCTGCCTACGTGCCCCTTTCACTTTATCGGGGGCGGCAAGGTAGCATGTCCCAGCTGTCGCCGCCACGCCTGGCTTCGACACACGTCTGAGCTGACGAGGTGTCGTCGTGCCATGATGGCTGGCTGCTGGGCAGGCGCGGTGGTGGAGCCTTCCGGAAGACTTGCATGCCACCACGCAGGTGCTTGCTGGGTCAGTGTAGAGGCTGCCCGTCGCCATGCAGGTGCCTGCCCAACTTGTTGAGCTAGCAGCTGCTTGGGGACAGCGGTGGAGCTTTGGGAGACGCGGGCCTGGCTGCGGCCCTGTTGGTGTCCTCGGCAAGGGTCTTGCCGGGCCCCCGGAAAGGGTCTTGCCGTGGCATCGCGGTCGTCCCCGGCAAGGATCTCACTGGGGGTTGTCGTCTTCTGGTCCTCATCTGATCTCGCATGTTCATGATCTTGACAAAGTTCTGCATGTCACCATGGAGGTGCCCCCCCGAGCCTTGGTTCCAATGTAGTTGTTGGCGGTGTTTGGAACTCCTGGGATCAAGGGTGGCTCGCGCTGCTGGTGTTGGGCAAGTTGCCCCGGAAAGGCTCTTGCCGGGGCCACGGAGGTCGCCCCGGCAAGGGTCTTGCCAGGGGAGTCCACCTTGCTCCTTTGTTCTTCAGTGTTTCTGGCCTTGGCATTGCTTTGTTTGTCTTATGCTTCGGTTTTCCCTCTAGCTTCCCTCCTCTGCCTTGTTAAGTGTGGCCGCGGGCGTGGCTCTGACTGCCCGTGCACAAGTAAAGGGGTCAAAAGGGGAGCCCCTACTTTTGTACACCGACAGGAGCCCCCGGGCCTGGGCCACACATAAGCGCGCCGCGTTGTTGGGCTAGGCTCAGAACGGTGCGCGGGCAGGTGGGGCGGATTTTACCGCAGTAACTTCTCGCTCGCTTGCACTCCCCCACAACCCGTGTTGAACACGCGAGGTGGAGGGTCGTGCATGTCGTGGGGGTCATGCATGGGGCGGTTCCCGCACGCATGCGTCACATCGCAGTTAATGGGAAAAGAGGCGGCCCGTGCCTTCCCCGTAAAAAGGAATCACCGCGGGCGCGCTGCTCATTTACCTCCTGCGCCTTCTCCAATCCCGGAACCGTCGTTCCTCTCTCCTTCCTTCTCAAGCTCTCGCCTTTGCTCGTCATCACCGCACCTCCGTCGTCCTGCATTCTTTGCCTCTCACAGCCGCCATGGCCCCCAAAACCAACAAGGGCAAGGGAGTGGCCAAGGATGCCGGGACGAAGGAGCCGCCGGAGAGCGAGTTGGCGGCGCGGCAGACGCAGCTTGCCTACTTCCCTATGACGGTCGACGCGATCCACCTCCGGGACTACTTCAAGCACTTGTGGGGGTGCAAGACGGGGGAGAAACGAGAGGTTACCCTGCCACACGTGTCATCCCCGCCAATTGTGGCGAAGCCACCCCGAATCGGTATCCGTTCTTCATCGATTACTTTTCCTGTGGCCTCTGCCCCCCTTCTCCGATTTCTTCAATGACATCATGCATACCTTCGGCTTCCACCTCCTGGATTTTACCCCAAATGTCGTGGCGTGCATGGCTCTTTTCGTCCATCTCTGTGAGGGCTTCGTCAGGGTGTATTCCAACACGGCGCTCTTCTGCCACTACTTCTTCCCTCGCATCCAAAAGGGAGGTGCCATCTCCGGTTGTGTTGCCTGGATCCCAAGGTCCAATGGGACATACCCGGAGGGTGCTCAGAAGGAGAGGTGGGAGGAGTGGCGGGGCCGATGTTGCTGGATTGAGGAGGAGGGTCCACATGAATTCTGCCAGGTTCGCCAGGCGGCGCCGGTTTGCAAAAATGACTGAAGGAATGTCGATGTCGATGACGCGAAGCTCATGGTCGCCACCACCAGGATTCTTTGCCTCACCGAGTCCGGGCTTACCCTTGAGATGATCGGGGCGGATTTCATCTGCCACCGAATCACTCCGCTGCATAATAAGGGGAGGTCGGCCTGGCTCTTCATGAATGCGGCCGACATCAAGAGGCTTCGCCCCCGCCTCGACCACAACCACATGGTGATGGGGCATGCCCACTTCTGCCAGTGGCTCTTCCAGCTTGACGTGAACAACGATGGCAAGGTCGAGAGGTCCGACAAGGCCGCGAAGGCCGGCAAGGTCGCAAAGGGGCCCTTGTTTGAGTTGCCGATGGGGGTGGTCCCGCTGAGCAATAACTCAAGCCGAAACGACATTATCGCCATGATGCCGGAGTTCAACGCGCACAGCCTCGTCCCAAATTGGGCCGAGCCGCTGGAGGATCAAGTGCAGGAGTTTTTTGACACTTTGGAGGAGAAGTACGTCTGCGACGAGCCGCGGCTTGTCCAGGACACCACCCAGGCGGAGCTGGACTACATCGCCGCCAGGGCGGCAGAGGCGGAGCTCGCCAGGGAGGCCGGCAGCACCGGCGGCATGGAGGACAAAGCCGTGGCGGCCGAAGAGGAGAGGGAGATCGCCTAGTGGGCGGAGTCCACTGGGGAGGCCAGCAGCATGGGCACCGGGGCCCCTCTCACTAGAGACATGGTCGACGAGTCGTCGGACGAGGAGGTCGAGGCTGTCGACCCTCCGGCCATGGGGAGCCGGCGAGTCCTATGGTGAGCCATCTCCGGCGAGCCGGTTTGGCCCGTCAGGGCTGCGCAGCCACAATATACCCAGGAGAGGTCTGTGCGCCAGACAAGGGCCGCAGCAGCGAAGAAGTTGGTGAAGGCCGCGGTGGCGAAGAAGAAAGCAACTGCCTCTTCTTTGTCCAAGCGCGTGCAGAACCCACCTTCTTCCCCTCCTCCGACCGATGTTGACGTAGAGGTCGTCTTCGACTTTGGGTCCCTCAGCCCGAGGAGGAAGAGGAAGGCAGCAGAAGAGGAGGAGGAGGAGGATGAGTAAGTATCTTGGCCCTTTCTGTCATCTCCGTCCACTCAGACTGTGCCACTTATCTTTATTTGTTTTCATCTTGGCAGGGATGCAGAGACACTGGCCTAGAGGGTGAAGAGGGCCAGGTCTTCGGCGGACGGCCAGCCCCTGGCAGGCACTTCCAGTACACCGTTGGTGGTGTTGAGCAGTCCGGAAGCAGCCCCCGGCACAGCCCCCAGCGTAAGCTCATCACCCGCCCCTTGTAAACGTGTGTCGAGGGTACAATCCTTGGCGTTGACTTTGCTGTGATCGTAGGAGGAGGACAACAGCAGGAGGAGCCACTGAGGGCTACCCCAACACGCCAACTCCGTCGACCACGCCGCCCCGAGGGACATCCTCGGCAAGGGCGCCAAGCACCGAGCCCATGCACACGGAGGAGGAGGCAAGCTTGGGCGCTGGTGGCCACACCTCGGCGCCAGATGTTGGCGGGGAGGGGGCCTCTTCTTCCCAGCCAGGCACGGGTAAGCAACTCGCCTTCCATCCCTTTCCTTTTTCTCTTCTTTCTGGATCTTGGCCTTGGCTTTGCCTCATCCCCTTCTTGATATCCAGAACCTCCCTCGGCGGATCGGGAGGACGCAGATACCATCATTGAGGATGTCGCCAAGGACGTCGCGGCAGAGGCCGAGAAGATCGCCGCCGAGGACACTGCTGAGGATGTTGCCAAAGGGGCCTGCCGAGGAACCCGGCAGGGCTGCTGTCGAGGAGGCCGGCAAGGGGCCCGCCGGGGAGGTCGGCAAGTCCGCTTCCGAGGAGGAGGTGGTTGACGACCAACCTTCCTCCTCCGCTACCTCTGGCTTGGGCCGGTACCTGAGGGTGAGCGACGACATGTTCGTCCACCTCCCAGGAATGGTAAGCACCGGGGCGCCCGTCAAGGGGGAGGTGTTTGATAACGAGGTGCTCGTCGCCGCCTGGCTTGAGGTTGTTGACGAGCCGAGTGCCAGTGGCGGTGGTTCCCAGGAAGAGAGGCTCCTCCAGGCTATGAGCGCCAACTTCCAGAAGCTCCAGGCGCTTCACCGCGCCCGCCTAGACAAGGCCAAGTCCAAGATGGCAATCGTGGACAAGGCGGAGGCGGACCTTGAGGAGCGCATCGCCGAGGCGCAGGCTTGGTTCCGCCAGGGCCACAAGGACTTGAAGGCCTCCCAGGACGCGATGACTGAGTGCAACCTGGCCCTTGTCATAAAGCAGGCCGACATCAAGAAGGCCCAGGAACTGGCGAAGCAGGAGGCCTCCTAGGCCGAGGCTGCTCGGCACCAGCAGCAGGCCGCGCTAAACTCCCAGGAGGAGGACCTTGCCACGTGTGAGGAGAAGCTTGCTGCAACGCTCCTCAGCAAGGACGAGGAGGTGGACAAGCTCATTGTGCAGCAGACCCAGGAGCTGGAGCAGAGGCATAGGGATGCACTCAATGCCCAGGCTCTGGTTCACGCCGGCAAGGTGAAGGAGCTGGAGGTGGAGCGAGACGAGCTGAAGGATCAGGTCCTGAAGCTGTCCAAGGAGAAGGACACGCTCAACGCTGCACTGGTTGAGGCGCAGGGCGCAGTCCTCGACAAGGTCGGGCAGCTTTCCGAGGCCAACAACTCCATCAAAGACCTCAAGCTGAAGCTGGAGAGTCTCGAGGGGATGCTCTCAGAGGCCCAAGCCCGGGAGGAGACCCTGACCAAGGATCTGGAGGCCGAGAGGCAGCGGTGGAAGAACGAAGCCACCAACCACAAGGAGTTTGTGGAAGGAGAGAACCGTTGGATCGACCGTCTCAAAGACATCACCAGTAGGATCACCATGAAGCTGGCTACCATGGGGATGCCAAACGTGAGGTACATCCCGGAGCGCAATGTGTGTCCCAAACGCCAAGCTGACTGTATTATTCGAGGGTGTCCTTGGAGCCCTAGAGCATCTTCGCTCCAGCATGGCGGCCTCTCTAGCCAATGAGGCCCAGAAGCTTTGCCGGGGTGCCATGACCAAGGTCCTCACTAAGGTGGCGCACTGGAACCCCAACCTCGACTTCGACGCCGTGCTGGAGAGCTTGCCACAGGATGCGGACCTCGCGACGCTCGAGGAGCGTATCAAGCCCATCATCAGCCGCATCGACGGAATCCAGAGGGTGGAGGGCCTGCGCCGGGATTAGGCACTCCGTTTCTCATTGCCGCTACAGGTTCATGATCAAGACAATTTATATCTTTAGTTAGAACCGCAACAACAATTGATGTAATATAACTCTGTAGTACTTTTGAAAACGATGCATGTTATTGTCCTGTTTGATCCCCCTTTGCATGTCCACCCTACGTTAATCGGGTAGGCTTGCCGGCGCATAACCCAGGCCATGACACCTTGAGGATGGATCCCCAATAGCCTGCAGGGTATGCTTGCTGCCAAGCGAACCACCATACTGATCTCAACGCGGCCTTTCGAACCGTCGAGCTTGACTCGAGTCAAAATTGAGAGCATTGCCGATTATGGAAGGCTACCCTGTCGATCTCGACGCGGCTGCTTGAGCTGTTGAGCGGACTCAAAACAGAGCAAGAGCGTTGCCAATAGCGGGAGGGCCCCTTTGCGTGCATGTTTTCTTTACATAGGACATGACCTCCGAGGACAATAACCTTATATATATATATATATATATATAAAGAAATTGCTTAAAGTTTTGCACGACTTAGCTTTTCTATCATTGAACGGGCGTCCACCGCATCTGCAGATGGTGCCGCCAAGCTCGGTCGTCTTCTTCCTTGGAACGGTGGCCACGATGAAGCCGCTGCTCCGATCAGACCAGATTCTCACAACTGCGTGCCCCTAGCTAGCGCGCCAAAGATGTCGGGGGAAATCGACACCTATGGGATCACTGGGATCCCTTCTACGGTTGGCGGGCGCGAGGTTGTGGGAAGAGCGGGTCTGATAGGAAGCACACAAATCGTTTACCCAGGTTCGGGCCGCGAGGATGTGTAAAAGCCTAGTCCTGCTTTGGTGGATGTATTGAGAGTGTTCTTGTGTTCTTGAGCTAGCTATGGGGTGCAACTTTGCCGAAAAGATCTGAATCCTCCTCCTAGTTTCCTCGGGCCTCCTTTTATAATAAAAAGGGGTTGCCACAATGGCACACAGGAGGTGGAAATATGTACAATGAATGAGTCTATCCTCTGGCACCGTTGAACAGATGCATTTAATGCGCTACGGACGTGCCCCTCTCACTTTATCGAGGACGGCAAGGAAGCACATCCCAGCTGTCGCCACCATGCCTGGCTTCGACACGCGTCTGAGCTGACGAGGTGTCGTGCCGTCACGTTGGCTGGCTGCTGGGCTGGCGCGGTGGTGGAGCCTTTAGGAAGACTTGCATGGCACCATGCAGGTGCTTGCTGGGTCGGTGTAGAGGCCGCTCGTCGCCACGCAGGTGCCTGCCTAGCTGGTTGAGCTAGCAGCTGCTTGGGGACGGTGGTGGAGCTTCGGCAGACGCGGGCCTGGCCGTGGCCCTACTGGTGTCCTCGGCATGGGTCTTGCCGGGCCCCCTGCAAGGGTCTTGCCGTGGCGTCGCGGTCGTCCCCGGCAGGGATCTCGCCGGGGGTCGTCGTCTTTTGGTCCTCATCTGATCTCGCGTGTTCATGATCTTGAAAAAGATCTGCATGTCAGCAGGGAGGTGCCTCCCGAACCTTGGTTTCAATGTAGTTGTTGGCGGTGTTTGGAACTCCTGGGCTCAAGGGTGGCTCGCTCTGCTGGTGTTTGGCAAGTTGCCCCGGCAAGGCTCTTGTCGGGGCTGCGGAGGTCGCCCCGACAAGGGTCTTGCCGGGGGAGTCCACCTTGCTCCTTTGTTCTTCAGTGTTTCTGGCCTTGGCGTTGCTTTGTTTGTCTTATGCTTCGGTTTCCCTCCGGATTCCCTCTCTGCCTTGTTAAGTGTGGCCGCGGGCGTGGCTCTGACTGCCCGTGCACAAGTAAAGGGGTCAAAAGGGGAGCCCCTACTTTTGTACACCGACAATCGTGCATGCACACACCCGCCCCCTATCACTCTCCCTCAGCGTCCCTCCATTGCACACATTTGTTATTTCTCTTAAGGTCGTTCACCCATGGTGTGTGTAGGCCTCCCGGCTCCTTTCCGGCACACACCGGTCAATATACCTCTCTATCCAAGTGTGCCTACCACAAACACAGACTTCCCCTCTTCTCTTCTCACCGTCCATGCTCCCTTATGTCCAATACGGTTCCACGCAGGTGCACACTCCCGCCCCTCTTTTCATCGATCTCATACTCACACACTCCTCCCCCCTCGACATAGTAGGCCTCTCGCACCACCTCCTAATCACACCCCACTCCCCCTGTCCGTCTCTCCAGACCTTATTTGCTTCTAGCACATGCATGCATGTATACATACCGATCTCCCTATATATAGCTAGGTCGACTATAATTCTTTTTCCCCACGCACCGATCGACGTACCTCACTAGTTATGTCTCTCCCTTTATCAGAGACATGACGATTGATCTTCCTATGTAGTTACATATGCTTACCGCAACCATATCATCCCCCTCATCATCCTTGCATACCTCCCGACCCGTCTCTCACACGCACGTGCATAGACATTCCCTCTCTTATTGATATTGCACTTGTACCATCTATTTGTCTAGCAGGGCTCTCCCACCATTTGTGAGAAGCAACTCCACCACCAACCCTCCGACACTCTACCTTTGTCTTTCTCCCAACCTTATTCCTCCGCTACACATATGCAAGGATGTCGATCGATCTCCCTCAATACATAGCTAGGTCTCTCTCCTTCTCCACACATATACTAGTCGAACTACCTCTCTATAGTTAGGTCTCTGCCCCCTCGCCCCCCCCACACACACCAATAGTCGAACGTTGTAGGTAGGTATCCATGCCACAAAGAAAAACTACACCTCTGCACTCTCACATTCCAGTAGGCCAGCCGCCCTGTATCTTTGACGTGGGCAAACACAAATTCAATGGCACTCTTTATGGATCGCGCACCCACACACTTCATCCATGTTTTCGATTCTATCGATATCTCACGCCGATGATCCCTCCACTCTCTTCTCGTGGATCGCTCGCTCTATATATGATATATCCATGACTCTGTTTCACACACATTGCATATGTTACGTTTCTTGTTTGAGATATCATCAACACATTGCCTCTGTTTCGCACAAACTGATGCGGAGCATCCTATGGACATCACCATGTCAAGAGTTCATTCGGCAAGTGACACGTGCGACATCTACTTCACATACATAAAGGCGAATCCTCTCCTTTACCGTGCTCACTTGACCCCTTCGAGGATGGTATACTACTTGACCCTCCATCGTGCATGCATAGGTATTGTCGGAGCTTCACAGATGACGAGGAGGAGTGCAAGCGCCAAGGATCACCTACACCATCCGCGAGGGAAGCATAGAAGAGAAGGAAGAAGAAGCCTGCACAAGTTTCTGGGAAGCCCAGAACTTCCGGCCGCTGCCCGGAACTTCCGGCCCCTGGAACCTCCGGCCGTCCCGGAACTTCCAGCCCTGACGCATCGAAGCCGTCCGAGAGTGTGCCAACTCTCTGGATAGCCCGGACCTTGGCCGGACCTTCGCTCGGAACCTCCGGCGCCCGGACCTTCCGGTCATCCCCGGAACTTCCGGCCCTGCCTGCGCGCAAACACTCGGGCCGAAGCCCATGTACCCTTTCGCCCCTCACTTACCCCTTCGTGGACCTAGACTATATATACTCCTCCACCTCCTCCTTTCTAGGGTTAGCGTTGCGATAGCTCATTTGAGAGATAGAGCTTCGCTCATCCATATCGGATCTACTCCTTGAGAGAGACCGCGGCCCCTCTTCGGAGAAGATCCACCTTGGATTCAAGACCCCTTTACGGGAAGATCCCCTTGTGGATTCAAGACCTCCTCACGGAGAAGAACCGGTTACCCTATGTATCGTCGTTTGTTGGATTTGGATCGTGTATCTCTTTGTGTTTCGAGGATCTAGCACATGTGTGACTATTTCTTGTTGGTTGAGTGATTCTCTCGTGTTTCCCCTCGTGATTTCCCTCGTTTCCCCCTCGTGTTCTTCGCGGGATCCGCTCCTTTCGTGAAAGATCGGGCCACTAGGGTTCTACCCTACATCATCTTGGTATCATGAGCAAGGTTGATCACGATTTCAGAGCCCCCTCTTTGTTTTCTAGCCTTCTTTTGCTTGATTTCGTCCTAAATTCGAAAATCCCCACCAAAAATAGCCCCCAATTTTTTTTTGTGATTTGTTGGTTTGGATGATGTTTTGCTGATTTTGATCCATGGATTCACTGTCTTATGAGTGGATCTAGCATTCCCCATCTTTTCCTCCATTTCTATCCATGAAATCTTCCCAATTTTGACCTTGAAAATCAAGTTTTTCCGCCCCCATTCTCAGATCTGGAATTTAGGGTTCGTCCCGGAAGAAATTCCACGACCCCGGGAACTTCCGGACTCCCCCGAAACTTCCGTCCGAGCCCCGGAACTTCCGGGCTAAACAGAGAGTTTACCCAAAATCCCCTGGCTTCCCCGAGACTTTTTCCGCGACCCCTGGAACTTCCGGAGCCCAGAACTTCCGGCCCTAGGCCCGGAACTTCCGGCCTAACCCAAAATATTACAAAGAATTTCAGCATCAGCCTTCTTCACCATTTTCATCACAACTTTTCACTCCGAACTCCGATTTGAGTGTTCTTTGGCTCGTTTTGAAGCTATCGACGTGCCCAAGGACCTCACCTTGGTCACCACCTTTTGACACCATAAAATTTTGCGCATTTTGGCATCTTTGCCTAGGGCTTCCACCACATCATCTGCTACACCACCGCAGACCTCCGCAACCTAACCAATTTTGTTCCCCATCGCATTAGTGGTTGCTTGAGGAGTGATTTGAGTCTCCCAAGGTGTCTAGGCTACTTAGGGACGATTGCTTCTTCATCAACCACCACCACTACTTCCGCATAGGTTTGACCACTATACATTCCCGCCACCCCAACTTAACCCAATTTTGTTTGTGTTGTGAGTTGTGTCTCCTAAGGTGTTTCAGCTACTTATGGATCATGCTTCCACCTCCGACACCATGTATAGTCCACCACCTTACCCTCTATTTCCACATTGCCTACTCGCATAACCCATCATTGCATTGTCGCAATCCCATTGAGCTTCCACAACACCACCACCGCATCCCGCTACCACCATTTTGACATTTGAGATTTTGAGTTCGCGGTTTTTCCGTTTCCTAAGGTGTTTCGGCTACTTAGGGACGACTATCCATCATCTTGGTATCTCCATCAAGATCACCGCCACTCATCATCACCGCGGACGGTAACCTCCATATCATATTGGTATCATGGTATCGCTCCATTGTATATTCCCTTGCCATTGCATTGATAACCCCTTGCCCATTTTGCGTCACTTGCCTATCGAGACTAGCCATTTGAGTATTGCCGGCAATGTTACTTGTGCACATTAGTGATCTACACCATACATTGCATACATACCATATCATATTGGTATCATATCATCCCTTGTGCCTCAAGATTGTTCCCGCATATACACATTTGCTATCTTGGTTTGTCCATTTCGCAAAGTGTCCATACAAAAAAAAAGAGAATAAGCTTTTAAGAAAAAGAGTGAAAAAAAAGCTTGTAAGCAAGTGCCATAGCATCATACCACATTGCATATAAGATCATCTTGGATCACCTTGTGAGAAACACCGGGAACCATACATACATAGCATACTTGGGATAGAAAGTTATCCATTTTGCATCTTATAGGTTGTGCACAAGTGTTGTATCCTCTTATTGAGCAATCGTTCTAGCGTCTCTCTTGAGTTGTGCAACACGAACGTTTTCCGTGGATTCCACATTTTGTGCTCATCCTTGGTTGCACGACCCCATTTATCTATTCGTGTGTGTGTTTCCGTGTGCCACATATTGCTATTGGTCTACTTGTTACACTTGCGAATTTGTGAATCTCTTTCAACATTATTGACTCTTGCTAACATTTTACATCAAATTTTTGTGCCACTATCCTCACCGAGCTCCACCATAAGCCTTACTTGTGTAGGTGTGAGAAACCGACAAGAATTGGTACCAATTGTGCTATTTCCTTGTCCACATTGGAGTGATCATTGATCCACTTTCAACTTCGGTCAAGGTACATTTGGTATTCGTTCTTCTCTTTATCCACTCATATTGGCTCGAATCTTGTGATGGATAGGCAAGGCATTTCATCTCCGGTCTTCCACAACAACGACGGCGTGTACAACTACATCAAGAACAAGCTTTCCGCACAAAAGGAGGAGCAAGATGCAAGGATGGAGGAGATTCAGACCTTGTTGATCAACCGTTCTTCCCCTTCATCATCCTCAAGGCGGCGACGTTCAAGTCACAAGTCTTCGGAGTGCAAAAATGATGCAAGCACAAGTCGTCCACGTCCACATCTCCATGGCGACCACCATCACGTTTGTGATCCACCTCGTCATGAAGGGCAATTCACCTCCAAACAACATGTGCACGACGATGACGAACGACATCTACATAGAGCTCAAGCATGACAACGACAACATCATCATGAAGATGCTCGAGATGCGCCTACCTACAAGTCACAATAAGCCCTACTTCACGCCAAGTCCAAACTTCATGACCATAAGAGAAGACCGCGAGACAAGCACCAACAAGACGGAGCTACGGCTACACCAACCACTTTGGCATCTTCGCCAAGCGACTTCAAGGCATCTTTGCCTTCGGATATATGGCATCTTCGCCAACAAGCACCTCAAGACTACGCTCAAGAGAAGCTCCCCAAGCTCAAGTCTGCGACTTCCACGAGCTACTACGACCTCGACATCGACCACACGATTCCTTTCTATGGGACTCAAGAACCCGAGGAGTATCTTGAGTGGGAGAGTTTGATGGACGACTGCCTCAAGCTACATCAAGTCCCTCCCGAAGATCAAGTGAAGTGCGCCACAAGGAACTTCCATGACTACGCGTCCACATGGTGGCTTCACACACCTTCGGAGAGCTATGACATGAGTTGGCCCAAGACGAAGAGAGCTTTGCGGCGAGAGTTTGTGCCTCCAACCTACACGGAACAACTTCAACGCCAATTGGAGAACACCATCCTAGGATCCAAGTCCATCGACGAGTACTTCAAGGAGATGAAGATTGCCTTGCGACGAGCCGGCGTGGACGACCCCATTTTGATGAAGTTCCACTTCATGATGGGATTGCACAACGACATCTCCAAGACAATCTTCCTCGAGAACTACAAGTCCCTCGACGACAACTACATTGGTGCTCTCAAGGCGGAACAAGAACTCATGAAGGCCAAGGCTTCTCGACCCCAAGCTCACTTCACGACGACCAAGCTCCATGAGAACGAGCATGAGGATAGTACCACCAAGATGTCCAAGCCCGACGAGCTCCAAGACGATGCTCCCAAGGTCGACTTCACCGACATTCCTCTTTGTGGCATTGATGATGCCGAGTCCTCCATGACTCTTTTTCAAGACGGTGCGGCGACGAGTACGACTACGGAGACCCTCAAGTACCAAGCTTTGGAGGCGAGCGACAAGGTGGCGAGCAAGGATGATGCTTCCATCTTAGGAGGCGAGAGTGATGATGTGCCATCTTCGGCCTTCATACACGGTGACGACAACGAGATGGTTGAGCATGGGATTTTCCCTTCAACCACGGCGACGTATGATGACTTGAGTGACTTGTGCCACCATATTGAGAGTGAGAGTGACTTTACCACTAGCCCCATATATGTGTTGCCACAATTCCCATGTGAGGAGAGCCACAACCACCAACACTTGAGTGAGATGAGTGACTCCACCATATGTGAGTTTGAGTGCACCTATTTGGAGGGAGTGAGTGAACCACCACATAGAGAGAGTGAGATAGTTGATAGGTCATGCGAGGCCACTTTCAGCACTAACGACTTGACCTCTACCTCTATTGTGTCTTCTCATTTGGTGCTAGGTCCCTTATATGATGACGCGCCGATTCTCGACGACTTCATCCTACCTTTGGACAAGACGATGGCCACGATGGAATATGATGCACCCCCACATGGTTCCATCAAGATGAAGATGACCACCATTCGGTCTTTCCCACCTCACCTACGCCACGTGAGTGGAATGACAAAGGTAACATAGGTGACGGTGATGCTCTAGTCCCAGTAGTGGACATTCTTGACATTGATTGCTTGCATGATGTTGGTCCCCCTGTTGACATGCTTCATGCTAGTATGACTTCCCCATGCGTTGATTTACCCATTTATGATGAGTATGATGATTGCCATGTGGAGTCTCTTAGTTGTGATGCCATGTTACATAGGATTTCTTGTGCTAATTCTCTCGGTCACATCATGTTTGCCAATCCGCTTGACTTCTCATATGCTATGCATGAGATCGACCACATGTCATATTTGCAATCTCTTCATAGTGACTATGCATATGCCATTCAGATTAACCCAATTTGCACATATGGCATAGATGACAAGCCTATGGCTATTGGCATTTGTTTCTCTTGTGATGATATTGACATGCTACCTTTGCATCATTTATCTCATATGCCATGCCATGACCACCTAGCTTCGGATATGCATTGTTTTGGATATTGTCCATTTTCTCCATATGATGTTCCCATTATTGCTCATGAGGAGACCCCCATAGTTTCCTCATACATGTTTGGAGATTTTGTTCACTCCCATCCATTGCATGATCCCAATACTTGTATGCACAATATGCTTCCAATGAATACACATGCTATTGATGTGCCATATGCTTGTATGCTAAATTTGCATCGCCATCGTGTCATACACAATAACTATTCTTTCATGATGGATGACATGTTCTTATACCATGCATCAAATTTCTTTGACCGATGCTTATCTTGTGCTAACTCACATGTGCACATACACATCTGATGGATGATGTGTACATTTACCACGCGCACAATTTCTTTGGTTTGTGTCGCTTTTGTGTAGGTACCCATGAATTCTTGTCAACCTCGCAATCCCACGAGTTGACAAAATGAGCTCTAGAGAGCAATGATGACTTGGGATCCCATGGATTGCATTTCCCACCACTCTCTTCACGCGAAGTCTTCGCGCATTTCTTCTACATGACCCTCACTTGGCTATGGGTTATTGTACATTACATATTATATGCCCATCTTGCCATGTTCACTTTGCATGATATGCTCATTACTATTCCTTTGCCATGCATTTGTGACCCACGCTTTGCATTACACATGATGATTGATTCTCATACTTGTATGTGTATTTGCAAGCTTGGTGGAGATATCACTTGTTATTGCCATATTTGCTTTGTGCCCCATGCCAATGATGATACTATGATCTTGCTTTGTGTTTGTGCTTGCGATATGTCATGTGCATTGCCTATGCCTATTATTTGCTCTCATGACATGATTGCCATGATTTCCTCTAGTATGTTGCATCTTCGCACTACTAGCTTGCACGACTCGATTTCTATGCTTGACTTGATTGCCTCACACATGATGAACAATTGCTCTTTCTATTGTGTTGAGTGCCACACGATACTCACTACACCCAATTCACATTATGCTTGGATTGTCTTGCACTTGACACATGTGTTTAGACACTTCATTTTATTTGGTGTTGTGAATGATTCCTGTGCCCACCATAGACCTTACATTGAGCAATTTGTGAATGCTTACTATGAACTTGAGGTAGATGCTTCTTCTCTTGTAACACATATTTGCATCACTACCTCACATTCACATGCTTGTTTCCATGATGTCCTTCTTTGTGCTCAATTTATGTGCTTACATGCCATGTCACAATGCTTTGTCACACCATATGCTATGCTTGATGACAACACTTGTTGGGTGAATCACCTCTTGAATGCTTGGTTTTGCACAAACGCTAACCACATTTGTTTTTCCAAGTGTTTGTTCTCCTTGCTCCATTTGAAGGAATCACGAGACGGTGCGACATTAGAGAGTGCCCATTTCAAGCTTCAAGATGACGAGAACTTGGTGATGGACCACTACTACACGGCGACGCCGTCTCTTTCCCATGGTGATTTGGATTTCGATCCGAGGTCGGATCTTTCCCAAGGGGAAGGGGATGATGCGGAGCATCCTATGGACATCACCATGTCAAGAGTTCATTCGGCAAGTGACACGTGCGACATCTACTTCACATACATAAAGGTGAATCCTCTCCTTTACACGTGCTCACTTGACCCCTTCGAGGATGGTATACTCCTTGACCCTCCATCGTGCATGCATAGGTATTGTCAGAGCTTCACGGATGACGAGGAGGAGTGCAAGCGCCAAGGATCACCTACACCATCCGCGAGGGAAGCATGGAAGAGAAAGAAGAAGAAGCCTGTACAAGTTTCTGGGAAGCCCGGAACTTCCGGCCCCCGGAACCTCTGACCGTCCCGGAACTTCCGTCCCCGACGCATTGAAGCCGTCCGAGAGTGTGCCAACTCTCTGGATAGCCCGGACCTTGGCCGGACCTTCGCCCGGAACCTCCGGCGCCCGGACCTTCCGGTCGTCCCCGGAACTTCCGGCCCTGCCTGCGCGCAGACACTCGGGCTGAAGCCCATGTACCCTTTCGCCCCTCACTTACCCCTTCGTGGACCTAGACTATATATACTCCTCCACCTCCTCCTTTCTAGGGTTAGCGTTGTGATAGCTCATTTGAGAGATAGAGCTTCGCTCATCCATATCGGATCTACTCCTTGAGAGAGACCGCGACCCCTCTTCGGAGAAGATCCACCTTGGATTCAAGACCCCTTTATGGGAAGATCCCCTTGTGGATTCAAGACCTCCTCACGGAGAAGAACCGGTTACCCTATGTATCATCCTTTGTTGGATTTGGATCGTGTATCTCTTTGTGTTTCGAGGATCTAGCACATGTGTGACTATTTCTTGTTGGTTGAGTGATTCTCTCGTGTTTCCCCTCGTGATTTCCCTTGTTTCCCCCCTCGTGTTCCTCGTGTTCTTCGCGGGATCTGCTCCTTTCGTGAAAGATCGGGCCACTAGGGTTCTACCCTACATCACAAACCATCTCTCTCACACCCACCCACGTACGTACCCGCACCTAAAGAAGAGGTGCATGCACGACGCACATACTCAAGTCTCGTTCCCGGCCACACTCGTGCGGGTACATGGTGGAGTTCATTTCTGTATGAAAAGGCAGCCCACATGATAATTTGACACATGTTGCAGTTGTTTACTCGAAGGAGGGTCATGTACCACACGTATACGTAACAAAGTTTGACTTGACGCGTTAGTATTAAATAAAGTTATATCCCTCAATGACATGTACAGAATATAAAACGATTGTCGTCGGGAAAAAAGAAAAATCCGCTCCACTATATACAAGGGAGCATGCCTGCCGGGGTTCGTCTCTCATCACACTATCTCACACATGGCGGCCGTGGCCTCTCTCCCACCGTTGGTCACTGATCTGGCTGCATCCCGTCCGCCGGCAGAAAGGGAGGATGTGCATCGTTCTCTGTTCGACGACGTTGAGTGATACGTCTCCAACGTATCAATAATTTTTGATTGCTCCATGCTATATTATCTACTATTTTCGACATTATTGGGCTTTATTATCCACTTTTATATTATTTTTGGGACTAACCTATTAACCGGAGGCCCAACCCAGAATTGCTGTTTTTTTGCCTATTTTAGAGTTTTGAAGAAAAGGAATATCAAACGGAGTCCAAACGGAATGAAACCTTCATGAACATGATTTTCTCACCGAACATGATCCAAGAGACTTGGACCCTACATCAAGAAACAAAGGAGGAGGCCACGAGGTAGGGGCGCGCCTACCCCCCCAGGCGTGCCCCTCCACCCTCGTGGGCCCCTGTTGCTCCACCGACGTACTCCTTCCTCCCATATATACCTACATACCCCCAAATGATCAAATACGGAGCCAAAACCCTTATTCCACCACCGCAACTTTCTGTATCCACGAGATCCCATCTTGGGGCCTGTTTCGGAGCTCCGCCGGAGGGGGTATCCATCACGGAGGGCTTCCACATCATCACCATAGCCCCTCCAATGAAGTGTGAGTAGTTCATCTCAGACCTACGGGTCCATAGTTATTAGCTAGATGGCTTCTTCTCTCTTTTTGGATCTCAATACAATGTTCCCCCCTCTCTTGTGGAGATCTATTCGATGTAATCTTCTTTTTGCGGTGTGTTTGTTGAGACCGATGAATTGTGGGTTTATGATCAAGTCTATCTATGAACAATATTTGAATCTTCTCTGAATTCTTTTATGCATGACTTAATATCTTTGCATGTCTTTTCGAATTATCAGTTTGGTTTGGCCTACTAGATTGATCTTTCTTGCAATGGGAGAAGTGCTTAGCTTTGGGTTCAAACTTGCGGTGTCCTTTCCCAGTGACAGTAGGGGCAGCAAGGCACGTATTGTATTGTTGCCGTCGAGGATAACAAGATGGGGTTTTCATCATATTGCATGACTTTATCCCTCTACATCATGTCATCTTGCTTAAGGCGTTACTCTGTTTTCATGAACTTAATACTCTAGATGCATGCTGGATAGCGGTCGATGAGTGGAGTAATAGTAGTAGATGCAGGCAGGAGTCGGTCTACTTGTCTCGGACGTGATTCCTATATACATGAACATACCTAGACATTCTCATAACTATGCTCAATTCTGTCAATTGCTCAACAGTAATTCGTTCACCCACCGTAAAATACTTATGCTCTTGAGAGAAGCCACTAGTGAAACCTATGGCCCTTGGGTCTATCTTCATCATATTAATCTTCCAATACTTAGTTATTTCCTTTGCTTTTATTTTACTTTGCATCTTTATCATAAAAATACCAAAAATATTATCTTATCATATCTATCAGATCTCACTCTCGTAAGTGGCCGTGTAGGGATTGACAACCCCATATCGCGTTGGTTGCGAGGATTTATTTGTTTTGTGCAGGTGTGAGGGACTCGCGCATAGCCTCCTACTAGATTGATACCTTGGTTCTCAAAAACTGAGAGAAATACTTACGCTACTTTACTGCATCATCCCTTCCTCTTCGGGGAAAACCAACGCAGTGCTCAAGAGGTAGCAAGAAGGATTTCTGGCGCCGTTGCCGGGGAGTCTATGCAAAAGTCAATATACCAAGTACCCATCACAATCCTTATCTCCCGCATTACATTATTTTCCATTTGCCTCTTGTTTTCCTCTCCCCCACTTCACCCTTGTCGTTTTATTCGCCCTTTGTCTCTCTATCATCCCTCTCCTTTTCCATTTGCCTCTTTTTGCCATTTGCACCTTTTGCTGTTATGTCTGAAATTGGGGAAATTATTGTCGATATGGAGAATGATAATATCATGAAAAATTCTGATGCTCCTGCTAAAGAACCCCCCATCTTACATACAAACAAATTCCGTGTTGGTAGTGGTAATATTATTGGAAAATGAGTTATTCAAGATTTCTTTACTTGTGCCGGTGCTTTACCTTCTATGGGTAGTTCTATCCTTCACAGAACTAGTAGTCTTGCAGATGCTATTGCCATGCTTGTAGTTGAACTTGAAAGACAATTCATGCACATGCATCCTTGCATACAAAGGATTTTCCTAGAATTTTCTAATATTGAGCATTCTTCTGTTAAGCGTGCCGCTACTATCTTTTTGGCTCATGAGTTTAGATTCATAATAAAAGAGGCCAAAGGAATCTTTGCGCATTATAGGGTGGACGCTTGCTGTCCTCCCATAGAGGCTATTCTTTTTGATTAAGAAGAAATAATGCGTTTTCAATCTCTAGACTATGTTGCTTTCAATGAAAATCTTAGAAAAATGGTTCCTACCAATGTTTTAGTTGATAGAATTTTTGAGCTTAATGATGATCTGGCCATTCAAAATAATGAACTAGGATATTCTCTTGAATATAGGCTCACAAAGTTTTGTCAAAAGAATGCTTATAATGAGGAATTGGTTGTGCAATACGAAGGACCAAAGGAGGAACCTATACCTCACAAGGTTGATCTTGGGGACTTTTGCCCCATTATATTTAGCCCTTTTGATTACTTTTGCTTGCCTCAAAGAAAACTTGCTGCCGAACATAGAGAATATGAAATGAGTTTTAATGATCTATCTTACTATTATTGCAATACCTAGATCTATCCTTGCTTTTTATGCCTAGCTAGGGGCGTTAAACGATAGCGCTTGTTGGGAGGCAACCCAATTTTATTTTTATTCCTTGATTTTTGCTCCTATTTAGTAAAAAATAATTTATCTAGCCTCTGTTTAGGTTGTGTTTTTTTGTTTAATTAGTGTTTGTGCCAAGTAGAACCGTTGGGAAGACTTGGGGAAAGTCTTGATATCGTGCTGTAAAAAACAGAAACTTTAGCGCTCACGAGAACTGCTGCCATTTTTATTTGGAAGGTGATATTTAGTTAATTCTTTTTTCAGATTATTAATAGATAAATTCCTCACGTCCATCAATTTATTTTAGAATTGTTGGGGTTCCAGATCTTGCGCTATCTACATATTACTACAGACTGTTCTATTTTTGACAGATTCTGTTTTCGTGTGTTGTTTGCTTATTTTGATGAATCTATGGCTAGTAAAATAGTTTATAAACCATAGAGAAGTTGGAATACAGTAGGTTAACACAAATATAAATAAAGAATGAGTTCATTACAATACCTTGAAGTGGTCTTTTGTTTTCTTTCACCAACGGAGCTCATGAGATTTTCTACTTTAAATTTTGTGTTGTGAAGTTTTCAAGTTTTGGGTAAAGATTTGATGGATTATGGAACAAGGAGTGGAAAGAGCCTAAGCTTGGGGATGCCCATTGCACCCCCAAGATAATCTAAGGACACCTAAAAGCCAAAGCTTGGGGATGCCCCGGAAGGCATCCCCTCTTTTCGTCTACTTATATCGGTAACTTTACTTGGAGCTATATTTTTATTCACCACATGATATGTGTTTTTCTTGGAGCGTCTTGTATGATTTGAGTATTTTATTTTTAGTTACCACAATCATCCTTGCTGTCCACACCTTTTGAGAGAGCCATACATGATTTGGACATTTTTAGAATACTCTATGTGCTTCACTTATATCTTTTTGAGTTATATAGTTTTGCTCTAGTACTTCACTTATATCTTTTAGAGCGCGGTGGTGGATTTGTTTTATAGAAACTATTGATATCTCATGCTTCAATTAGATTATTTTGAGAGTCTTAAATAGCATGGTAATTTGCTTAAATAATCCTAATATGCTAGGTATTCAAGATTAGTAAAAAAAATTCTTATGAGTGTTTTGAATACTAAGAGAAGTTTGATGCTTGATCGTTGTTTTGAGATATGGAGGTAATAATATCAAAGTCGTGCTAGTTGAGTAGTTGTGAATTTGAGAAATGCTTGTGTTGAAGTTTGCAAGTCCCGTAGCATGCACGTATGGTAAACGTTATGTAACAAA
The DNA here is from genome assembly GCF_018294505.1 of Triticum aestivum. Lineage (NCBI taxonomy): Eukaryota > Viridiplantae > Streptophyta > Magnoliopsida > Poales > Poaceae > Triticum > Triticum aestivum. The sequence continues at coordinate 281,566,698 of NC_057809.1, forward strand.
TTTGAAACATGAGGTGTTATTTGACTGTCTTCCTTATGAGTGGCGGTCGGGGACGAGCGATTGTCTTTTCCTACCAATCTATCCCCCTAGGAGCATGCGTGTAGTGCTTGGTTTTTGATGACTTGTAGATTTTTTCAATAAGTATGTGAGTTCTTTATGACTAATGTTGAGTCCATGGATTATACGCACTCTCACCCTTCCATCATTGCTAGCCTCTTCGGTACCGTGCATTGCCCTTTCTCACATCGAGAGTTGATGCAAACTTCGCCGGTTCATTGCCCATGGATTATACTAGTGGGAAATTTTCATTAGAGAACTTGGCTTGTATATTCCAACAATGGGCCTCCTCAAGTGCCCTAGGTCTTCGTGAGCAAGCAAGTTGGATGCACACCCACTTAGTTTCTTTTGTTGAGCTTTCATACATTTATAGCTCTAGTGCATCTGTTGCATGGCAATCCCTACTCCTTGCATTAACATCAATCGATGGGCATCTCCATAGCCCATTGATTAGCCTCGTTGATGTGAGACTTTATCCTTTTTTGTCTTCTCCACATAACCCCCATCATATTCTATTCCACCCATAGTGCTATATCCATGGCTTGCGCTCATACATTGCGTGAAAGTTTATAGGTTTGAGATTACTAAAGTATGAAACAATTGCTTGGCTTGTCATCGGGGTTGTGCATGATGAGAGCATTCTTGTGTGACGAAAATGGAGCATGACTAAACTATATGATTTTATAGGGATGAACTTTCTTTGGCCATGTTATTTTGAGAGGACATAATTGCTTAGTTAGTATGCTTGAAGTATTATTATTATTTTTATGTCAATATGAACTTTTATCTTGAATCTTTCGGATCTGAATATTCATACCACAATTAAGAAGAATTACATTAAAATTATGCCAAGTAGCACTCCGCATCAAAAATTCTGTTTTTATCATTAACCTACTCGAGGACGAGCATGAATTAAGCTTGGTATGCTTAATACGTCTCCAATGTATCTATAATTTTTTATTGCTCCATGCTATATTATCTACTATTTTGGACATTATTGGGCTTTATTATCCACTTTTATATTATTTTTGGGACTAACCTATTAACCGGAGGCCCAGCCTAGAATTGTTGATTTTTTTTGCCTATTTTAGGGTTTTGAAGAAAAGGAATATCAAATGGAGTCCAAACGGAATGAAACCTTCGGGAACGTGATTTTCTCACTGAACATGATCCAGGAGACTTGGACCCTACGTCAAGAAACAAAGGAGGAGGCCACGAGGTAGGGGGGCGCGCCTACCCCCCAAGGCGCGCCCTCCGCCCTCATGGGCCCCATGTTGCTCCACCGACGTACTCCTTCCTCCTATATATACCTACGTACCCCCAAACAATCAGATACGGAGCCAAAACCCTAATTCCACCGCTGCAACTTTCTGTATCCACGAGATCCCATCTTGGGGCCTGTTCTGGAGCTCTGCCGGAGGGGGTATCCATCACAGAGGGCTTCTACATCATCACCATGGCCCCTCTGATTAAGTGTGAGTAGTTCACCTCAGATCTACAGGTCCATAGTTATTAGCTAGATGGCTTCTTCTCTCTTTTTGGATCTCAATACAATGTTTTCCCCCTCTCTTGTGGAGATCTATTCGATGTAATCTTCTTTTTGCGGTGTGTTCGTTGAGACCGATGAATTGTGGGTTTGTGATCAAGTCTATCTATGAACAATGTTTGAATCTTCTCTGAATTCTTTTATGTTTGATTGGTTATCTTTGCAAGTCTCTTCGAATTATCAGTTTGGTTTGGCCTACTAGATTGATCTTTCTTGCAATGGGAGAAGTGCTTAGCTTTGGGTTCAATCTTGCGGTGTCCTTTCCCAGTGACAGTTGGGGCAACAAGGCACATATTGTATTGTTGCCATCGAGGATAACAAGATGGGGTTTTCATCATATTGCATGAGTTTATCCCTATACATCATGTCATCTTGCTTAAGGCGTTACTCTGTTTTCTTGAACTTAATACTCTAGATGCATGCTGGATAGCGGTCGATGAGTGGAGTAATAGTAGTAGATGCAGGCAGGAGTCAGTCTACTTGTGTCGGACGTGATGCCTATATACATGATCATACCTAGATATTCTCATAACTATGCTCAATTATGTCAATTGCTCAACAGTAATTCGTTCACCCGCCGTAAAATACTTATGCTCTTGAGAGAAGCCACTAGTGAAACCTATGGCCTCCGGGTCTATCTTCATCATGTTAATCTTCCAATACTTAGTTATTTCCTTTGCTTTTTTACTTTGCTTTTATTTTACTTTGCATCTTTATCATAAAAATACCAAAAATATTATCTTATCATATCTATCAGATCTCACTCTCGTAAGCGGCCGTGTAGGGATTGACAACCCCTTATCGCATTGGTTGCGAGGATTTATTTGTTTTGTGTAGGTGCGAGGGACTCGCGCGTAGCCTCCTACTGGATTGATACATTGGTTCTCAAAAACTGAGGGAAATACTTACGCTACTTTACTGCATCATCCCTTCCTCTTCGGGGAAAACCAACGCAGTGCTCAAGAGGTAGCATTGAGGCAACACGTCCCTGTTTGCGGTACCCGTCGTTCTCTTTAACCAAGCTCCGGCGTGGTAGGGCCTTCTCCACTTGCTCGCTGTCGCAGTATGGGCAGATCTCGGTCGTCGGCACCCTCCTAGTTACATCCCGATGACCCTCATGTAGAGCTTCCTCTGGCCTTGCTCCACTACCCATCTTCCCATGTTGCTGCATGTGGATCTACATTAGTTGGTTGCTTAAAACGTATCTCGGCCGGTGTACTTTCCATCTTGCAATATCGTCCTCAAACCGTTTTTGATAAACCACCATGTTGCTATCTTTCCCTTATTACATGGAATATCCCTCTTTTTGGTCGGCGTATGTGTTTTCAACTCATGTTATTGGGCAGTAATTGTTTCCTTTCTACCTCCTGTTGCAAAATGGGCTATCCATTTCACCTCGTTGCTAATGCAAGCTTTTGGTGAACTGCACAAATCACTTTTTTCTTAAGAGTGTTTTGTGAAGTTCCGCCAAAATGTCACACGGGCAACGTTTTTTCATTTCTGTGGGACTGCAGAAAGGGAGATTGGTTTTGCTATCCTCCTCATCCAACTCTGTGCCTAATCTTTCCAACAAGTAGTTAGTCCAAAAGAGAGATTGTAGAGGTGATCGGCTTCTATTTGTGTGTGTTCTATTTCATCATCTAGTTCCACTATTATTGTAATCGCACTGAGTGAATATCTTTGCAAACAGGGATGATCAGCTCGATTTTAGTGGAGCTGCACAAAATGATCGGATTGTGATGTTCTCCATACACCTATTTTTGGCTACAGAGCTAGGTGAAACTAGCTGCCAACCAATGAACATTGTGCCTAGGAATTGGAGCCATGCCTATGAACAACATCGATCAATTATATATTTTTCTTTATTTGTACACCTTCTCACAACTTTGTCTTCAGTTGTGATGTGAATATTTGCGCTGATTTGCGAACCATTGCAATGTATTAGCAGCCATGGTAGTTTCATTTGTATTTGATGGAATGTTGTAACGAGACAATCTTGAGGCAAGAGGACACATGAATCTAAGTTGAAACCTTTTTTCTATGGGAACCAAAGTTGAAACCTTCATAGCATCACTATACAATTTCATTACGCTGGAAAATTATGCGTACATATAAAACAAATCCTGAAGGATTGATAGCAATGCCAGAAACAATGCAACTTCGTTTCACCGGCAAGTGGGACATCCTTCATCTGGCTCCACCTGCCATGCAACAATATTGAGTGCACAACTGCAGGGAAGATTCACCCTGGTCGTTGCGCCGCAGTAATAATGACTAGTGAGCAGTCAAATCATAGAGCCCCACCTTCGCCACAGTAAGTTGCTCGAACGAAGCAACCATCATTTCTCTCTTCGTTGAATCCGCTGGTACTCCAATATTCGCAGAGTAATAAGTTGCTCAGGCGAAGCAATCATCACTTCACCTTTCCCATAGCAAGTACTACCTCCCTTTTTTATTCTAGAAACAACCACATGCGAATATTGGACGGTAGCAACACAACAACTGAATCAAAAATCGAAACCAACCAATGAACTACAACTAATGGTGAGCATTTGCTAGCATCGTGTACTCGTCTGTCCATGTATATAGGGCTTAATGTGTTTTCCGAGACTAACTTTGGCCCTGTTTGGATCCATGGGTTAGAGTTCGTTTGAGCTAGTTGGGGCTCAAATAGCCCTAAAGTATCCAAACATGAGGGTTAAATTGGCGCAAGTTGCACCAAACCCCCCAAAAAAACTATCCCACCCAAGAGGTGCTAATTGGAGATAGTTCTCATTGGGCCCACTAAAAATTCACTTTTCTCTCTCTATCCCGCCAGCCAAGTGGTGCTAATTGGAGCTAGTTCTCATGGGGCCAACTGAAAAATCACTTTTCTCTCTCCATCAAGTGCATTTATTTTCAAACTAACCCTGTCATCCAAACACCTCTTTGGCTAGAGTTAGTTCAGGGTTAGTCATGAGTTAGTCTAACCTCTAGCTAAGTTAGAGTATCCAAACAGGAGCAGTATGGGACATGCAAGTTGGTCAAAGCATACCATTAAATTCGTATGTGAAAAGATCTTTTTTTAAAATGGAACGTGAAAGGATCTTCGAATGACTTATCAATAGTCAAAGGCAACCTCGGAGAATACATTAGGCCCTATATAAAATCTTATCAATAGTCAAAACCAAGTGTTACTACTACACCAAACGAGTTCAAAACAAGAAACTGGACCCACTCATGGCTCAGCATGCCTGTCTCGTTTGGTCCGTCGGTCAAAGTGATTCCTCTTCTTGGCATAACAATAGAGTACAATAATATTTTTTAGAATGCTCTTGGCATGTCGCTAACATGTGATGAGTTAACCGACCACAATAGACGGCAAAATTGCCTGCCCGCCACACTTTGAGAGAGACGAGGAGCGAGAAGCGATACAGCTAGTGGATTACTAGAGCTAGGTATCGCACGGAGGCCAAGAAATATGATGATAGCGTGGGTTGGCCATGTATGGTGTAGCTACACTGGGCTGCCGTGTTTTGGACTCTTCCGGTCTATTGTGGAGAAGATTGGGTAAATTTTATATCACCGAATAAAAATATTAAATAGTCCAGACGCTGCACTGCTAGGTTTCTTGCTCCTTCTCGGTCGTCGGAATGCGTTCTTCTAAGTTTTGCCGACACGTGGGACATTCAGCATCTAGGTCCACGTGTCTTGCGAGAAAATAGAGTTAAGTATAGTAGGAGAGACTGACCAACGGTCACGAACGTAGGTGGAGTACGTGCATGAATCACCCAAAAAAAGGAATACGAGTATGAAGAGAATAGGTGCAGGCACCGACGCAGGTACTCTTTACCACTTTCCCTAATACTCACGCGTGGGTACACAGTGAGCCCATTTCTGTATGAAGAAGCAGCTCACCTGATAATTTGGCAAGTGTAGTAGTTGTTAATGGGAACCACGCATGGATGAATGCAAGTTCGATCATGACACAGTGGCGTGTTTTTTATAAATTAAGTTATTCTATTTGATGGCACGTACGCAACATTATTTTCTCAATGGAACGTGAATCGTGCACGCACTGAATGACGGAGCACGGGGTGGTAGCAAGGACATGGTCAGCCCCTTTTGGAGACTAATACACTACTTTTGATGTGTCCCGTCAACTCGCAAACGAGGAGAAGCTTTGCTTACTAGTACGACCTCCTCCTCGCTCAGAGCAAGTACAATAAGCTGACTGATTACCTCCATGCTGGTTTTGACTACTTTAATTTAGAAATGAACCACGTGTTTTCTTTGGTAACACAAAATTAGTAACTAAATGGTGATTGGACACCATGTCCTGCCACGTACGTATGTGCAGCAAGCAAGATTTATTCATGTTCCTTCTTGACGTGAGCTTTGCTCATCCTTATTCCAACATGTCGGACATCTAGCATCAAGGTGCACGTGTCATGTAAGAAAATGGAGATAAGTAGTGCGTAAGTGAGTCGTGCACTTTGATGGCACGTACTATGCAATATTTTTTCTCCTGGATGGCACGTGAAAGTGCATGTACTCAATGATGGAGCATGGGATGGTAGCCATGGACATGGTCGGACCTTTTTGGAGAGAGTACTAAATAACTTTGATGTGTCCCGTCAACTCGCAGAACAACGAGAAGCGTGCTTACTATGCCTTCTCCCTCGCCCACGCATGCACGGTGGCTAGCAGCACGAGGAGAAACTTTTACTTACAACCGATGTGCAATAGTTCATTTGGTGTCAGATTGCCAGAAGTACTACTATAGTACCATCATTATTGTTCGACTTCCGGAAGAGACAAAGTTCCAAGCCCAAGCTCACTACTAACCTAGTACAGGTATCCACTATAGCCAAAGCTGATCCACCTTTTTAGAGCATGGTTAATTAATATAGGCGGGTCTTGGAACGACACATCATTTAGAGCAAGTACTCTCTTCGTAGGAACTTAAAACGCATGAATAGGAAAAATAAAGGATTGGAGTGGCATGTCCACTTGAATACCATAGCATTAACACAGTGTTCCCCTAAAAAAATCCAGAGTGTTTGCCACAGGAAAAATAAAGGAAGTGAAAAAAAGTTGGAGTGGATGCTAGATTTCCAATTAAGACATGATTTCATAGGAAAAAATCCTATAACATTCTATCCTATGAATCAAATGACCAATGTAGGAAAATTATGAGGGGGGCTCTCCAACAGTATTCCTCGATGCACACTTAAGCATCATGGTGCTCGAACTTGGAATCATTCATCTGGTACATGTGGCGTCTTAGATCTGGACACAAGGTGTACACCGTCAAGGTCCAAGGATAATGTTGTCCTCGAAGACGGACATACACGGTCAAGGTCCATGGTCAATGGGGTTAGGACGGACGTGACCTCTCACTACGTCCGCCATTTGAAGTGGCACGCTGGTCGAGGGCGCCGCCCACTGCACTCCCAGCTATACCCGCCCCCTCGCCACATTAAAAAACCTACATTTAAACCTGCGTGGAATGTGAGAAACCCACTTGTCCCAGCGGGCCCCGGCCACACACGTCTGTTCAGGAGCAGGTCGCTGGCCAAGCTCCTCCTTCCACCATTTTCTCCACTCTTTCGGCGGCATCCGACGAGCAGGAAGAGCAGTTCTCTAGCATAAAAGTTGTTTGGGTGGCCCGCCTAGCCCGGCAGTCACGAGCAAGGCAGCTCACTGCTCCACCTACCTCGCCTAGCCCGTCAGAGGCAGTTGCCGCATTAAGCCAACGCGCGGTTCCGCAACTGGCCGCTCCAATACAGCTTGAGGAAGAGTGCCGACTTGCACCACGTCGGCTTGTTGGGGAGCACGGCGGCACGGGCATCGTCACTGCCCTCGACACCGTCGCATCGTACAATGCCTCCAGTGCCTGCGACTACGCCATCTGCCATCGACACACGCGTAGCCGCGCCATGTAAGAATAGAAAGAAGCCGCCACATATGTCGATGAGGTGACGCGGCTACGCAGATGTCGACGAGGTGACGGCCAACACATCCCCGCTCACTGCCATCATCGAGGAGAAGTAGAACACGGGAGGCCACCGCCGATTGTATCCCATGAAGGCCACCGCCGAGGGACGTCGGTGAAAACTGCCGGTGTCTTGCATTATTCTTCTTCAGCCAGATGCTGGAGGAGGACAAAGAGATCAGCGGCGACCATTTAGATTAGGTATATTAATTCTAGTAGGATGGTTGTAATGGGAGTATCATAAGTAGTATCATGCATGCCAACTAGGAAATTTTTATGAGGTGGCGTAGAATTAAATGAAGAAAGAGAGGGTCGAGTATCATATTATGATACCATATGGAATTAAGTTACTCCCACTGTGGTTAGTCTTAGCCCTTGTTTGGTTCAACCTCCTCCCAAGGGGTTTGGAGAGGAATGGAGGAGAATTTGGCTTGTACATGATTTAATCCCCCACAATCCCTGGTAATCCCCATTAAAACCTGTTGAACCACACATGCCCTTAAGGTTAAAAATGACCGGGATTACAAAGGACAGGGTACAAACTTCAAGGATTAAAGGTGAGGGTTTGTTTCCGACTAGCTCTACAACCTCAAGGTTTATAAATCAGACTTCAGACTCCCCTCACGCACACGCCTGGGTACACTCATGGTGGAGAGCCTTTGCACACGAAAAGGCACATAACGTGACAATTTTAGACATCTAGTTGTCCACTTAATGTGGGGTCTGGGACCAAATGTCAGCCATACCAAGTGTGACATGAACGCGGTAGCGTGGTTATTGATCGAGTTTCTTTTTATTGGTACGTTAAATGAAAAAAATGGTTGCACGCCTATTCAATTTAAAATGATCACTATGGAGGGAAAACAATTACTACTCCACTAGTTCACTTCGGGACTTGCTTGCTAGGGTTCTTCTCTTCTTCTCACTCTCTCACCTTCTCTAGATCTAAACAAGAGTGTGGTGTCCACTCTCTTTGTCTCTCTCTCTCCCTTCTCTCCAGTTTACAGAGATCTGGCCGGATACACTACAAAAAATACACTTCTGTGATGATACGTGTTTGTCACAGTAGGTCGCGTTTTTTGTCATGCATGTACATCCATGACGATTTTATGTCAGAATCAAGATAGTCATACCTATGCTGTCGTAGAAGTGTTCCATGACATTACCAAAATTATCATCACGGAAGTGTCCACTTCCGAGACGATAAATGGCACGTCATGGAAGTGTTTTTGTCAATGGTAACTGGCACGTGGCATCCATTGTAACGGGTCACCATTAAGCTATCGGGTCCGGGTTTGGATCCGATAACCCATTAGCAGCCCGGACCAATGAGGATTTTCCACGTGTAAAGTTCTCATTGGCCGGAGGAAACACGTGTTGGCTCACCGTTGGGACAGATGTCATCCACTCATTGGACAGGAAGTGCCTATGATACGTCGACACGTGGCATGACCCAACAGAGGGCCATTCCGGTGAAAAGGCCGGCCCGTTTGACTTGGTCAAAAGGTAACGGGCCAGCCCACGGAAAGCCTGTTAATAGCTTGTTCGTATATTGCCCATTTACGGCTGATAGGTCTCCAACGTATCTATAATTTTTGATTGTTCCATGCTATTATATATTATTTTTTGGATGTTTAATGGGCTTATTTATACACTTTCATATTATTTTTGGGACTAACCTATTAACCGGAGGCCCAGCCCAAATTGTTGTTTTTTTGCCTATTTTAGTGTTCCGCGGAAAAATAATATCAAATGGAGTCCAAACGGAATGAAACCTTCGGGAGGATGATTTTTGGAACAAACGTGATCCAGAGGACTTGGAGTGGACGTCAAGCAACCAAAGAGGAAGCCACGAGGCAGGGGGCGCACCTACGCCCCTGGGCGCGCACTCCACTCTCGTGGGCCCCTCGTGGCTCCACCGACCTACTTCTTCCTCCTATATATACCTACATACCCTGAAAACATCAGAGAGCACCACGAAAACATAATTCCACTGCCGCAACATTCTGTACCCATGAGATCCAATCTTGGGGCCTTTTCTGGCACTCCGCCGGAGGGGGCATTGATCACGGATGCCTTCTACATCAACACCATAGCCTTTCCGATGATGTGTGAGTAGTTTACCTCAGACCTTCGGGTCCGTAGTTATTAGCTAGATATCTTCTTCTCTCTCTTTGGATCTCAATACAAAGTTCTCCTCGATTCTCTTGGAGATCTATTCGATGTAATCTTCTTTTGTGGTGTGTTTGTCGAGATCCGATGAATTGTGGGTTTATGATCAAGATTATCTATGAACAATATTTCAATCTTCTCTAAATTCTTTTATGTATGATTGGTTATCTTTGGAAGTCTCTTCGAATTATCAGTTTGGTTTGGCCTACTAGATGGATCTTTCTTGGAATGGGAGAAGTGCTTAGCTTTGGGTTCAATCTTGCGGTGCTCGATCCCAGTGACAGTAGGGGAAACGGCACGTATTGCATTGTTGCCATCGAGGATAAAATATGGGGTTTATATCATATTGCATGAGTTTATCCCTCTACATCATGTCATCTTGCTTAAAGCGTTACTCTGTTCTTATGAACTTAATACTCTAGATGCAAGCTGGATAGCGGTCGATGTGTGGAGTAATAGTAGTAGATGTAGGCAGGAGTCGGTCTACTTGTCACGAACGTGATGCCTATATACATGATAATACCTAGATATACTCATAACTATGCTCAATTCTATCAATTGCTCGACAGTAATTTGTTCACCCACCGTAATACTTATGCTATCTTGAGAGAAGCCACTAGTGAAACCTATGGCCCCCGGGTCTATTTTCCATCATACAAGTTTCCAATCTATTTTATTTGGCAATCTTTACTTTCAATTTATATCATAAAAATACCAAAAATATTTATCTTATTATTATTATTATTATTATCTCTATCGGATCTCACTCTTGCAAGTGGCTGTGAAGGGATTGAGAACCCCTTTATCGCATTGGTTGCGAGGTTCTTATTTGTTTGTGTAGGTACGAGGTGACTCGCGCGTGGTCTCCTACTGGATTGATACCTTGGTTCTCAAAAACGGAGGGAAATACTTACGCTGCTCTGCTCCATCACCCTTTCCTCTTCAATGGAAAACCAACGCCTGCTCAAGAGGTAGCAAGAAGGATTTCTGGCACCGTTGCCGGGGAGATCTACGGCAAGTCAAGACATACCAAGTACCCATCACATCGCTTACGCTTCGCATTACATTATTTGCCATTTGCCTCTCGTTTTCCTTTCCCCCACTTCACCCTTTCCGTTTTATTCTCTTCTCTCCCGTTGTTTTCTTTGTGCCATGGCCGAATCAAAAAGGGCTAAAGTCTCTCTCCAGGGTTTTACTTTCGATAGTCCCTCTGTCCTCTCTAAGCTCATAAATAATGATGCTATGGAAAAACCTACCAGGGTTATCAATGAGGGTTTGAATAATTTAGATGAAGATGATCCCGGAATTTTTTGTTATTTACTTGATGAAACTTTGAAAGATTCTTGGGATAGGCTTTTGAGGATCCGAGCTAGCTATGTGCCCCAATATTAAATTGAGATATACTTAAAAAGCTTTTATGTTGGGTTGCCCGCTTCATTCAAGCAAGTTTTAGATTCTATTTTTGAAGAGGGTTTTCTTGAAGGAGATTCCATAGATACCTATGAAAAGATGGAAACTATATTTGGGTACCCCATGAGTGAGAAAGTTGAACCCACCTCTCTTTTGTGCTTTTACCAAAACGAAATTATCAAAGAGATGAAGGCTGGCTTAGATGCAAATTTCCAAAGCGTGCTTAATCTTTCTTCTACCATTAATGGCCACGTTCTTTCTCAAAATAGAAATATAAATGCTATAGATAAGAAATTTTCTCTTTTCTTTCCCAATACCAAAGATGGCAATACCTAGATCTATCCTTGCTTTTATGCCTAGCTAGGGGTGTTAAACGGTAGCGCTTGTTGGGAGGTAACCCAATTTTATTTTTATTCATTGCTTTTTTATTATGTTCAGTAATAAATAATTCATCTAGCCTGTGTTTAGATGTGGTTTTATGCTTTTAATTAGTGTTTGTGCCAAGTAGAACCATTGGGAATACTTGGGGAAAGTCTTTTTGATCTTCCTGTAAAAAACAAAAACTTTAGCGCTCACGAGATTAGCTACAACGTTTTACTGGTGAGTGCTATTTAGTTAATTCTTTTTGAAGATGATTAATATATAAATTCTTCATGTCAAGCAATTTATATTAGAATTTTTGGGGTTCCATAAGTATGTGTTTGATACAGATTACTACAGACTGTTCTGTTTTTAACAGATTCTGTTTTTTGTGTGTTGTTTGCTTATTTTCATGAATCTATGGCTAGTAATGGAGTTTATAAACCATAGAAAAGTTGGAATACAGTAGGTTTAACACAAATATAAATAAAGAATGAGTTCATTACAGTATCTTGAAGTGCTGTTTTCTTTTCTTTCGCTAACGGAGCTCACGAGATTTTCTGTTAAGTTTTTGTGTTGTGAAGTTTTCAAGTTTTGGGTAAAGATTTGATGGATTATGGAACAAGGAGTGGGAAGAGCCTAAGGTTGGGGATGCCCAAGGCACCCAAAGTTAAAATCCAAGGACACCAAAAATCCTAAAGTTGGGGATGCCCCGGAAGGCATCCCTCTTTTGTCTTTGTTCATCGGTAACTTTACTTGGAGCTATATTTTTATTCACCACATGATATGTGTTTTGCTTGGAGCGTCTTGTATGATTTGAGTATTTGCTTTTTAGTTTACCACAATAATACTTGCTGTACACACCTTTTGAGAGAGACACACATGAATCGGAATTTATTAGAATACTCTATGTGCTTCACTTATATCTTTTGAGCTATATAGTTTTTGCTCTAGTGTTTCACTTATATCTTTTAGAGCACGGTGGTGGTTTTATTTTATAGAAATAATTGATCTCTCATGCTTCACTTATATTATTTTGAGAGTCCCTTAGAACAGCATGGTAATTTTCTTTTAGGCATTATAAAAACTTTCATATAAGTGCATTGAATACTATGAGAAGTTTGATACTTGATAATTGTTTTGAGATATGGAGATGGTGATATTAGAGTCATGCTAGTTGAGTAGTTGTGAATTTGAGAAATACTTGTGTTGAAGTTTGTGACTGCCATAGCATGCACGTATGGCGAACCGTTATGTGATGAAGTCAGAGCATGATTTATTTATTGATAGTCTTCCTTATGAGTGGCGGTCGGGGACGAGCGATGGTCTTTTCCTACCAATCTATCCCCCTAGGAGCATGCGCGTGGTACTTTGTTTTGATAACTAATGGATTTTGCAATAAGTATGTGAGTTCTTTATGACTAATGTTGAGTCCATCGATTATACGCACTCTCACCCTTCCACATTTGCTAGCCTCTCTATTACCGTGCACTTTTCACCGGTATCATACACCCACCATATACCTTCCTCAAAACAGCCACCATACCTACCTATTATGGCATTTCCATAGCCATTCCGAGATATATTGCCACGCAACTTTCCACCATCCTGTTTGTTATGACATGCTTCATCATTGTCATATTGCCATGCATGATCATGTAGTTGACATCGTATTTGTGGCAAAGCCACCATTCATAAATTTTTTTCATACATGTCACTCTTGATTCATTGCATATCCCGATACACCGCCGGAGGCATTCACATAGAGTCATATTTTGTTCTAAGTATTGAGTTGTAATTCTTGAGTTGTAAGTAAAAAGAAGTGTGATGATCATCATTATTAGAGCATTGTCCTAGTGAGGAAAGGATGATGGAGACTATGATTCCCCCACAAGCCGGGATGAGACTCTGGATTAAAAAAGGCCAAAAAAAGAAAAAAAGAGAAAGAAGTCCCAAATAAAAAAATGAGAGAAAAAGAGAGAAGGGACAATGTTACGATCCTTTTTCCACACTTTTGCTTCAAAGTAGCACCATGATCTTCATGATAGAGAGTCTCCTATGTTGTCACTTTCATAAACTAGTTGGAATTTTACATTATAGAACTTGGCTTGTATATTCCAATGATGGGCTTCCTCAAATTGCCCTAGGTCTTCGTGAGCAAGCAAGTTGGATGCACACCCACTTAGTTTCTTTTGTTGAGCTTTTATACACTTATAGCTCTAGTGCATCCGTTGCATGGCAATCCCTACTCACTCATATTGATATCTATTGATGGGAATCTCCATAGCCCGTTGATACGCCTAGTTGATGTGAGACTATCTTCTCCTTTTTCTCTTCTCCACAACCACCATTCTATTCCACCTATAGTGCTATGTCCATGGCTCACGCTCATGTATTGCGTGAAAGTTGAAAAAGTTTGAGAACATCAAAAGCATGAAACAATTGCTTGGCTTGTCATCAGGGTTGTGCATTATTTAATATTTTGTGTGATGAAGATAGAGCATAGCCAGACTATATGATTTTGTAGGGATAACTTTCTTTGGCCATGTTATTTTGATAAGACATGATTGCTTAGTTAGTATGAATAGTATTATTATTTTTATGTAAATATTGAAATTTTATCTTGAATCTTTCAGATCTGAACATTCGTGCCACAATAAAGAAAATTACATTGAGAAATATGTTAGGAAGCATTCCAAATCAAAAATTATGTTTTTATCATTTACCTACTCGAGGACGTGCAGGAATTAAGCTTGGGATGCTTGATACGTCTCCAACGTATCTATAATTTTTTATTGTTCCATGCTATTATATATTCTATTTTGGATGTTTAATTGGCTTATTTATACACTTTTATATTATTTTTGGGACTAACCTATTAACTGGAGGCCCAACCCAAATTGCTGTTTTTTTTGCCTATTTCAATGTTCCGCAGAATAGGAATATCCAACGGAGTCCAAACGGAATGAAACCTTCGGGAGTGTGATTTTTGGAACAAACGTGATCCAGAGGACTTGGAGTGGACGTCAAGCAACCAACGAGGAAGCCATGAGGCAGGGGGGCGCGCCCTCCACCCTCGTGGGCCCCTCATGGCTCCACTGACCTACTTCTTCCTCCTATATATACCTACATACCCTGAAAACATCAGAGAGCACCACGAAAACCTAATTCCACCGCCGCAACCTTCTGTACCCATCAGATCCCATCTTGGGGCCTTTACCGGCGCTCCGCCGGAGGGGGCATTGATCACGGAGGGCTTCTAGATCAACACCATAGCCTCTCCGATGATGTGTGAGTAGTTTACCTCAGTCCTTCGAGTCCATAGTTATTAGCTAGATGTCTTCTTCTCTCTCTTTGGATCTCAATACAAAGTTCTCCTCAATTCTCTTGGAGATCTATTCGATGTAATCTTCTTTTGCGGTATGTTTGTCGAGATCCGATGAATTGTGGGTTTATGATCAAGATTATCTATGAACAATATTTGAATCTTCTATGAATTCTTTTATGTATGATTGGTTATCTTTGCAACTCTCTTCAAATTATCAGTTTGGGTTGGCCTACTAGATTGATCTTTCTTGCAATGAGAGAAGTGCTTAGCTTTGGGTTCAATCTTGCGGTGCTCGATCCCAGTGACAGTAGGGGAAACGGCACGTATTGTATTGTTGCCATCGAGGATAAAAAGATGGGGTTTATACCATATTGCATGAGTTTATCCCTCTACATCATGTCATCTTGCTTAAAGCGTTACTTTGTTCTTATGAACTTAATACTCTAGATGCATGCTGGATAGCGGTCGATGTGTGGAGTAATAGTAGTAGATGCAGGTAGGAGTCAGTCTACTTGTCATGGACGTGATGCCTATATACATGATCATACCTAGATATTCTCATAACTATGCTCAATTCTATCAATTGCTCGACAGTAATTTGTTCACCCACCGTAATACTTATGATATCTTGAGAGAAGCCACTAGTGAAACCTATGGCCCCCGGGTCTATTTTCCATCATACAAGTTTCCAATCTATTTTATTTTGCAATCTTTACTTTCAATTTATATCATAAAAATACCAAAAATATTTATCTTATTATTATTATTATTATTATTATTATTATTATTATTATTATTATTATTATTATTATTATCTCTATCATATCTCATTCTTGCAAGTGGCCATGAAGGGATTGAAAACCCCTTTATCACGTTGGTTGCGAGGTTCTTATTTGTTTGTGTAGGTACGAGGTGACTCGCGCGTGGTCTCCTACTGGATTGATACCTTGGTTCTCAAAAACTGAGGGAAATACTTATGCTGCTTTGCTGCATCACCCTTTCTTCTTCAAGGGAAAACCAAGGCATGCTCAAGAGGTAGCAATGGCCCGCTAACTCACGGCCCGTTACGGCCTATCGGAATAAAGCCCAGTAGCTTCATCTGTGCCGTCCAATATGATTCCAGCCCGTTGTAACTTCTGGCCCATGTATGGCCCATGATGTCTTTCAGCCCATATGAGGCCCTTTGTAACTCTTGGCCCATTAGTGGAACGTGGTGAATCTAGCCCATAATGAATAGTCTACCGCTTTATACCCATTAATGGCTCATTACTCCATTAGGCCCTTTCCAACCCATGTTATCTTTCGGCCTTCTGAGGGTCCACTTATTCTTGGGATCATTTCCAGCATTCGGTTACTTACGACCCATTATTGTCCTTTTCTACATGTGGGCCAAAGTCAGCCTGTGGTTACAATCAGCCCGTTTGCGGCCCGTTAATCCGTTGGGCCGTTTTCATAGCGTCATCAAATACGGCCAATTAACAACGACCCGTTATGGTCCGCCCTTGAATGGATGATTCCAAATCTCACCCGTTTATGGCCCAAAATGCGGTCTGTTATTGGCCCATGTTTGGCCGATCGATCATACGGCCCGTAGAAGGCCCATTGATGCTACGGCCCGTAGAAGGCCCATTGATGCTACGGCCCGTAGAAGGCCCATTGATTCTAAGGCCCATAGAAGGGCCATTTTTTCTACGACCCTTAGAAGGCCCATTGTTTCTACTGAAGGAAATATGCCCTAGAGGCAATAATAAAGTTGTTACTTATATTTCCTTATATCATGATAAATGTTTATTATTCATGCTAGAATTGTATTTACCCGAAACTTAGTACATGTGTCACTAGTATGCCTCTACTTGACTAGCTCATTAATCAAAGATGGTTAAGTTTCCTAGCCATATACATGAGTTGTCATTTTATGAATGGGATCACATCATTAGAGAATGATGTGATTGACTTGACCCATCCGTTAGCTTAGCACTATGATCGTTTAGTTTATTGCTAATGCTTTCTTCATAGCTTATACATGTTCCTATGACTATGAGATTATGCAACTCCCAAATACCAGAGGAACGCTTAGTGTGCTATCAAACATCACAACATAACTGGGTGACTGTAAAGATGCTCTACAGGTGTCTCCGATGATTGAGTTGGCATAGATCGAGATTAGGATTTGTCACTCTGTGTATCGGAGAGGTATCTCTGGGCCTCTCGGTAATGCAGATCACTATAAGCCTTGCAAGAAATGTGACCAATGAGTTAGTTACGGGATGATGCATTACGGAACGAGTAAAGAGACTTGACGATAACGAGATTGAACTAGGTATTGAGATACCGACGATCGAATCTCGGGCAAGTAACATACCTATGACAAAAGGAACAACGTCTGTTTTTATGCGGTTTGACCGATAAAGATCTTCGTAGAATATGTAGGAACCAATATGAGCATCCAGGTTCCGCTATCGGTTATTTACCGGAAGTGAGAATCGGCCATGTCTACATTGTTCTTGAACCCGTAGGGTCCGCACACTTAACGTTCGATGACGATCGGTATTATGAATTTATGTGTTTTGATGTACCAAAGGTAGTTCGGAGTCCCGAATGTGATCACGGACATGACGAGGAGTCTCAAAATGGTCGAGACATAAAGATTGATATATTGCGTGACTATATTCGTACATCGGATGAATTTCAGAGATTACCTGATATATATCGGATTGCCGGGGCTTATCGGAACCCCCGGGGGAACTAATGGGCCTTTATGGGGAGAAAGTAAGGGCCAGGAAGGGCTAGCCGTGCGCCCCTGGATCCAAATTGGACTAGGGGAAGGGACGGGCCCCCCCTTTCCTTCCCTTCCCCATCTTCCTTCCTTCCCCCTCTCTCCCTCTTGGTGGATTCCTACTGGGACTTCGAGTCCTAGTAGGATTCCCCTCTTGGGGGCGCGCCTTAGGGGCCAGTCGGCCTCCCCCTTGCTCCTTTATATACGGGGCAGGGGGACCCTAGAACACACAAGTTGACAATTGTCTTAGCCATGTGTGCTGCCCCCCTCCACAAATTTCCACCTCGGTCATATCGTTGTAGTGCTTAGGCGAAGCCCTGTGCCGGTAGCTTTATCATCACCGTCATCACGCCGTCATGCTGACAAAACTCTTCCTCATCCTCAGGTGGATCAAGAGTACGAGGGACATCACCGAGCTGAATGTGTGCAGATCGCAGAGGTGCCGTGCGTTCGGTACTTGGATTGGTTGGATCGCAAAGACGTTCGACTACATCAACCACGTTACTAAACGCTTCCGCTTTCGGTCTATGAGGGTACGTGGACGCACTCTCCCCTCTCATTTCTATGCATCACCTAGATGGATCTTGCGTGTGCGTAGGCAAATTTTTTGAAATACTACGTTCCCCAACATCTACGGCCCGTAGGAGGCCCATGGTAACTACAGTAAATATGTAGCCCATGGTTATTGTGGCCTAGTTTAAAAAATAGGTTATTGCACCCACTAGCAAACCGCGGAAAAAGAACTACACTGACTACAAGCAAACAAATAAACAAGACAACAAGGAAATAAATAAGCAAGCAACTTACACTAGGCTATCACGGCTATTACACATATTACATCCACTGGGCATCAAAGTTCGCCACCAGTGCAAATATAGGGAACAAAGCAGCATATCATATACACTGATTGTCAAAGTTGGCGACTAGTGCAAATAAACGTTGCAGCAAAACAAGTCCAAAACTGAAACCACTTCAGAAGAGCTCAAGAAACAATATCCTGGGTACCTATAATGCTGGCAAGATTCTTAGAAAGCTTATTAACTTTCTCTCGTTTGGCGCTTAAATCCTCCAGCACTTGCTGTTGCACCAGAAAGTATGCATCTGAATTCTGCAGGGACTTCCTCAGTCCTTCAGCTTCCTGTGTAGCACATCTGATCGATGTCTTTCAACTTGAAGTTGAGACTCAACAAGATGAACTGATTCAGGCAGCGAGTTCGAAGAGCTTGTGCCAGCAGTAGTGGCCAGTAACTCAAACACTACATCAAGACAAGACTTTTGGGTTCTGTCACGGTCGTCAAGATAGTTTTTATCAGCTTTCTTGGAGACCAACAGGGATGTCTCACTATCTTGAACCTTATCTGCATTACTTCCTTTACCATTGCATAATGGGGTACTGTTCTCCAATATTTTGTCCGCATTCTAAAAGAGAAACAAGCAGCCACATCATAGGTTTACCATGTTGTATATGAAACTCATTTTGGTAAATCCGTTTAGTAGTAAGGTGGACAGGATAACAACATGAAACAAACATATATCTATGTACCATGGTCACTTTATGGTCTATATCATTCTAGTTTTGTTGCCAAATCAAGATAGAGACACAGTTGGATTAATATTTGTTCAAGACAAAGCAGAATAGACAGAATATAAGTGTGGGAAACCACAGAGCAATAATGACACTTGTAATGTGCATGACATGAGAACATAATTGTTTATTAAATTGAAACTGAAATCAACATAGAGCAAGTTACAACAGCAAACCATTTAAGGAAACAGGTTTAAAACATAGCTGTTATGTCATTGGAGTTTCAATTCCATCCTTCAAATTTGAAAATAGTTGGTATGAGTAAATACAGTGATGCAAGAGCAAAGGGGTATGAACCATAGCTACAAAACCTGACCTGAGAACAATTCTTGTTCTGCTTTAAGCGTTGAGTTGGGGTTCGGAGTGGTGGTCCTCGTGCTTTAGGCACTGCAGTTCCCTTACTAACTACTCGTGTTTGGGTGCTCTGTGGTGGAGACAGTGTTGTGTCAACTGGAACTGGGTTACTATCTACTAGGGTTGGGGTTAGAAGGGGTGTAGCTGGTTCTCTGTCCAACTGGGTATGGTTACAATCTGCAAGAGTCTGGGTTATGTATGGTAGGACTGGTTCTTGGGTGTAGGATCGAAAGTATGTCTAGAGGGGGGTGATTAGACTACTTGACCAAATAAAAATCTAGCCTTTTCCCAATTTTAGTTCTTGGCAGATTTTAGCTATCTTAGCACAAGTCAAGCAATCTCCACACAATTCAAGTAAGCATGCAAAAGAGTATATGAGCAGCAGAAAGTAAAGCATGCAACTTGCAAGAATTTAAATGAAGGGTTTGGAGGATTGAGGGAGTCCTGGATTAGGGGGTGTCCGGACAGCTGGACTATATCCCTTGGCCGTACTGTTGGACTGTGAAGATACAAGATTGAAGACTCCGTCCCGTGTCCGGAAGGGACTTTCCTTGGCATGGAAGGCAAGCTTGGCGATACGGATATGCAGATCTCCTACCATTGTAACCGACTTTGTGTAACCCTAACACTCTCCGGTGTCTATATAAACCGGGGGGTTTTAGTCCGTAGGACAACATACACAACAACAATCATACCATAGGCTAGCTTCTAGGGTTTAGCCTCCTTGATCTCGTGGTAGATCTACTCTTGTACTACCCATATCATCAATATTAGTCAAGCAGGATGTAGGGTTTTACCTCCATCGAGAGGGCCCGAACCTGGGTAAAACTTCGTGTCCCTTGCCTCCTGCTACCATCCGGCCTAGACGCACAGTTCGGGACCCCCTACCCGAGATCCGCCGGTTTTGACACCGACATTGGTGCTTTCGTTGAGAGTTCCTCTGTGTCGTTGCCATCAGGAAGGATGCCTCGCCCCGTATTTAAAGACGGCACCGTTGCTAAGGGAGCTTTGGCTGTCGGCCAAACCCTCCGGCTAGGTGGTTTTCTTATGACCGCCTGTTCAGCTTCTGCCCCGACGATGACCTCTCGAGCCATTGAAAACAATCTTCATGTCAGCTCGGAACTCGCCGAGCAGTTAGATCCAATGGAGCTCTCCTCCATAAACGAGCTCTTGGATCGCTTCGCCGCCCTGGGAGTCGCCACGGATTACGACTAGATTGGGCCTAAACCCGATCTGAGAGAGATTAACTCTCCCCAAGTCACCCATCACGTTGCGGTGGTAGAGGGACAGTGCGGCGACCCTTCATCTATCTTAAGGACTCGCTACGTCCGGATTCCCGATCCCTCCAAGCCGGATACCCGCAGAGGGGAGGATATCACTCAAGACCTGAATTTAGAGTCAGGCGATGGGCTGGATTCATTGGATAACATCTAGGAATCCAAATTTTCGAGTTCGGAAATTCCTCGTCCTCTGAGCCTTAGATGGGGTAAGGCTTTGGATTTAATTCCACCCACCCACCCCAACATAAGCGATCTATCCAAGATCAGGCAAGAACCCGATGAAATAGTACATCATTACTGGGCCAGATTCCTCCTGGTTAAGAACAGGCTAAGGGACTGCCGCGAGGAAGACGCAATCTCAATCTTCTGCAATAATTGCACGGACAAGGGAATACTCAACGCCATAAGTCACTGTGATATTACACGCTTCGCTGACTTGGCATCCATTGTACGAAAGTACTGTGCGATGGAAAGCGCCTGGAAACCGAAATAAAATTTTGGGACAATCCGGCCATGAATACAAACCCAGTCCGAAATAAAAGGGTGCATCATCACCAGTCACTCGGGTCAAGCACTAAAAAGCAAAAACCCTCTACAGGGCATGGAACCGTACTGGAAGGATGGCTTAATGGACCCTGTAAATTTCACAGTACAGAGGACACCACACCAACTCACAACCTCAGAGCATGTTGGATACTCCGGCAAGTGGCCAAAATTGGCGAAAATCTCCTAATTCCGGAGGCCACAGAAAGCCACCCAGAGACACCAATACGGTATTAACAGTCTTCTTGGAAAGGTTGTTCAAGCCATCCATAGTATGGGAAGGGGAGCCGAACAATAACAGCCCGGACCCAACCGCACTTCCCGACACCGAACATTCTGACACAATCGGAGGCTCTACCAATGAAATAACACCTTCAGCCCACATAATAATGGCCATCATCGCCCCATGGACAGAACCATTCCTCGCCTACCTTACTAGGCAGGAACTCCCCGAGGACCAAAATGAGGCACGCTGCATAGTGCGGCGATCCAAAGCCTACAGAGTCCACGAGGGAGAGCTTTATAAGAAAAGCACTACCGGAGTCCTTCAAAGGTGCATCTCCGAAGAGGAGGGGCGGAACCTCCTGGCTGAAATTCATGCCGGACTCGGCGGTCATCACGCTGCAGCCCGGTCCCTTGTAAGCAAGGCCTTCCGTACAGGCTTTTATTGGCCGACGGCCCGGGCAGACTCTCAGGACTTAGTCCAACGATGCACCGGTTGCCAGCTCTTTGCAAACCAAAGCCATATGCCACCCACCGCCCTCCAAACTATCCCCATTACTTGGCCCTTCGCGGTCTGGGGGCTTGACATGGTTGGACCCCTTAAAGGCGGAACCCACAAGCTAAAATACTTACTTGGCATCGTGGATAAGTTCACCAAATGGATAGAAGCCAAGCCTGTTAAGACGGCCGAATCCGGACCGGTGATAGACTTTATATCCGGGGTTGTACACCGTTACGGCGTCCCCCACAGCATCATCACTGATAACGGCACGAACTTCATGGCCGACGAGGTAAAACTCTGGTGCAAAAACATGGGCATCAAGCTCGATTATGCTTCCGTCTATCACCCACAAACTAACGGCCAGGTCGAACGTGCAAATGGTCTTATCATGAGCGGCATCAAACCCAGATTAGTGCAGTCCCTCAAGGAATCTAACACGCACTGGGTAGAGGAGCTCGACTCCGTACTCTGGGGGCTGTGGACCACGCCGAATCGCACCACCGGATACACACCATTCTTTATGGTGTACGGCGCAGAGGCAGTTTTGCCTTGCGACATAATTCATGACTCACCTCGAGTGCGCATGTACGAAGAAAGAGAAGCCGAGCTCGATCGGCAGGACAGCTTGGACGCATTGGAGGAGGAGCGTGACGTGGCAAAAGCCCGTTCCGCATTCTATCAACAGCAGGCTCGAAGATACCAAAGCAGAGAAGTACGGGCCAAAAATTACAACGTTGGCGAATTAGTTCTACGACTACCGGACAAGAAAAAGGACAAACTCAAGCCCAAGTGGGAAGGTCCCTTCATAATTGACCAAGTCCTGACTGGTGGAGCGTACCGCCTGCGGGATGCATCGGATAACCGACTCGAGCCAAACCCATGGAACGCAGCCCGTCTCCGAAGATTCTATGCCTAGCGCCGGACTCTGTGTTCGTCTCCTTCCTCTGTCCATTTTTTATATATTTTCTGTCTTACATTTCTCTTCTTTCTCTCTCTCTCTCTTATAGCCTCTAAAGGCTCATAAAGTGACGCGCTATCCGCGCTCATTAAACCTGGGGGCTTCTTTAAACAGAAGCTTATTCATACGGGCTTCATGCCCAACACATGTGTCACACTTCCGCATGTACCTTTTATTCACCATTATATGCATCGATATGACTTAAGTTTTGGCCAAGCTGGGTTGCCTGGCTCCTGTGCTTACCCCTACGTTCCCGATTGTTCGGCTAGGTGGTAAAGGGAGCACCTCTGCGATTGTTACTGCCGGGTCAGCCGGACGTGTACCTCAGACTGGGTGAAGCCGAAAGCTAGCGTTCTTAAGGGAATATTCGGTCGGTGAACTAAAGATGATCTTTTTTATTTTTATCTATACGCCCCCAGATGTTTTTCCTGCGTTTCTTTTCGCAGCATGGACATGCACCTTAGGGCATGCCTCCCAGGGAAAGGAACCCCTAACGGAACTATTCTCCCTGGAAGATGTTTCTTACTAACCATGTAATATAACATAACTAGTCGGGCACTTGTCTGTTCAAGCCCTAATGACCCCTACGCCTGGTCTCCATGCATTCCCCGGTTCCTATATAACCGCATGGGAATTCGGACACACTCCGGACCGTCAGGTCCCGAGGCTGAAGCGAAAAGGTCGGCCATGACAAATGATCTACAATCCGGCTAGAAGGCATTATAAATGTCAATTAAATTACATAGTCATTTTGACTGATTGTATTCCTCTTCAATACCATCTAACAGGCTGTCTAATTTACAGTCCTGCTGGGAATACTTTGCGGCCAACTCTACTTGGCCGTATACTAAGCTTACAGGGATCTCCTTCCCATCGGGCCCTACAGGACCGACCTCGGCCATGTGGTTGGGGTCAGCCTTTGCGTACCGCGTCTTCACCATGGCCCAGGCCTCCCTAGCGCCTTGACGGCAGGCTGATATCTTCCACAATCGGAAGCGCCGCCGTGCTCCCTTTAGCTTCTCCGCAAGCTCTCCAAGACCTTCGGGCATGGAGACGGATGGCCACAGGGCCTGGGCGACGCCTTGCATCGCCTGCCGAACTCGATCGAGCAGTTGCGAGAGCTCGGGAAGAAGGTCACCCGTAGAACCGGGCATCTCCTCTGCAGGACGACCTGTTAGCACACCTACAGACATTGCTCTGTTAGTCGACTTCCCCGCCGAACTTTCTTTCAAAGGTTCGTTCAAGCACTTACTAAATATGCCGCGCCGAAGCCGCTGATTCTCCTTCACGGAGTCTGACAGCTGGGCACGAACATCTTTCAGCTCGACGCCCAGCTTGGTGTTGGCATCTTGGAGGTCGTTCTTCTCCCGCCTCACCTTTGTCAGCACCTTCTCACCAGCCTTTAGCTGGCGTAGGAGGTGTTGCCTTTCCGGATTCAATCCGGCTCCATCTGCAATTTCATTTGCCAGATTCGCACCAATGTCGTGCTTCGCAAAATACTTATCTTTCAAAGTGTATATTACCAGAGGGGGTCTCCTTGGGCTCCCCTGCCGCGGCTAGTGCGGCCTCAAGTTGGGCTTTGCACTCTTCCAGCTCCTTGGACAGTAGGGAATTCTTTTCTGTAAGAACCTGCATAACAAATGATCCTTAAATCAGTTATTCTAACAGTTTCAAGTCTTGGGGGCTACTGGTATATACATATAATTACCAGAATTTTCTTACCCGCATGTCTTTTACATACTGCTCCGTGGCTCTGTCTAGACCATTTTGAGCGGAACGGAGGTACACATCTCCCGAGTTGAAGGCATCTAACGCCCCTTGGGAGAAACAAGCGTCGCGAAGAATTGTCCGGCGACGCCTGTGGTTCATGGCACTCTCCACCTCAGAGTTGGTGGCAGACAACCCGTCCACATCCTCCGTCGGAGGAGCGTCTGGAGCGCGCCTTGCGTTCGCCTCCGCCTCCGGACCAGGCTTTGGAGCCTGGCTGGTGGAGGCGCGATTGGCAGCCTCTCCGGATATAGTCCGGCGAGGTCTCTTTGTCCTGAAAAGAGCGCGAGTGTCAATATGCCTCGAAGGTATAACACCTGGGATAAGGGGGTGCGCCATACCTTTGCGCTGACGCCTCAGTCCGGACTTCACTTCTTTTCTGCCCGCGGGGCCCTACGGTCCCTCGTTGGCTCGTCGCCGCAGGTTCGGCCTTCCGCCTTAAAAACCTCCCCTGCAAAGTTTGGTTGCAATCAGGAAACTAAAAACACGAGTGGGCGGACACCTATTCGGGGTACTTAGACTTTGATCTCAGGTACCTGGGGGGTCAGGATTAGCCCTGGGTAATCGGCCGTAATGGCCACCAAGGCATTTTCTTTGCTCAATTGATGGAACACTCCATCAATCAGCTCCACAGATATGTCTGAATCCTCTTGAGAGGCCGGGTCGAGGGACCGTCCTGGGTCCTCGGGTTTCAGAGGAGGGCTGCTTATTTCCTTAACAGCCCGGCGCAGTTCCTGCGTTGAAGTCATCAGACTGAATATTTAACAATGGGAATACAAAACGGATGGACAAGTAAATACGGCCGCTTACCCAGCTTGGGGGATTGTGCATGGAGAATCCACCCTGAGGGTTGACGCGGAGAAATTCCTCCTCTTCTCCCTTATACAAAGTGGACAAGATCTTTAGTAGAGCGGCAGCTGAATCCGGCCCCTTACGGCCGTAGCGGGTGACGTCGTCCTCCCCGTTGAAGTCCCACATGGGGTGGCTTCTATACTGAAGCGGCTACACCCCCCGCATAATGCATTCGACCATAACCCCGATCATGGTTAGTCTGGAATGGGCTAACAATCTTATTCGGCCCATTAGGTAAATGATGTCCCTGTCACCTCCCCTCTGAGGGCTTCGTGGGTGCCAGCTTAGGCGCTTCTTTAAGGGAGCACTGTTGAATTCAGGGAGGCCGATTCGGACAGGATCCGGCAGCGGGACGTCTTCTATATAAAACCATTCCGAGGGCCAGTCTTCAGACACCTTCTTTGGGGTTCCGGACAGATATCCGATCCCGGCGATGCGCGACACTTCGGCTCTGCCTACTTGATACATTGACCCCTTCTTGGAACGGGGCACGAGGCAAAATAGCTCCTTCCACAGTCCGAAATGAGCTTCAACAGCCAAGAACAGCTCGCAGAGGGCTACAAAGCCCGCGATATGCAATACTGAGGCAGGCGTGAGATTATGTAGCTGGAGGCCGTAGAACTCCAGCAACCCCCGGAGAAATGGATGGATTGGAAATCCGAGCCCCCTTATTAAGTAAGGGACGAGGCACACCCGCTCTCCTTTGGAGGGATTAGGGGCATTCTCTGCTTGCTCTCCGCCGTTGTAGACGGCAAGACCGGCTCGAACCGGGACCATATAGGTCGGGGGAGAAATCCCTTGGTCTGGAGCGTCACTAGCTCGCTATGCGGGATGGAACATCTCTCCCAATATCCAGGCTTAGGGCTGGAAGGGCGAGGGGAGGAGTTGCGACGGCTGGCCATGGTGGAATGGACCTTTGTCGGATGCGCTCTGATGAACACTCGCGGAGGGGAGAAGGTGTGGATTGGATCTAAATCCTCGTCCCCTTAAATAGGGCAGCTCATTTACGCGGCTAGGGGTGTGAATGTAAAAACACTCAGACTTTTCATATTCGTTTGACACGTGGGAAGCGGCCATTATTGGGCGTAGAAGCCAAGGAGCGCAAACATCTACAAGAAACCGGACTTTATTCAACAGGTACACAGAATTTGGAGGAGAACCCGCCTTGCAATGCCGAAGACAATCTGCACGCCGGACTCATCGTCATTGAAGCCTGGTTCGGGGGCTACTGAGGGAGTCCTGGATTAGGGGGTGTCCGGACAGCCGGACTATATCCTTTGGCCGGACTGTTGGATTATGAAGATACAAGATTGAAGACTCCGTCCCTTGTTCGGAAGGGACTTTCTTTGGCGTGGAAGGCAAGCTTGGCGATACGGATATGCAGATCTCCTACCATTGTAACCGACTTTGTGTAACCCTAACCCTCTCCGGTGTCTATATAAACTGGGGGGTTTTAGTCCGTAGGACAACGTACACATCAACAATCATACCATAGGCTAGCTTCTAGGGTTTAGCATCCTCGATCTCGTGGTAGATCTACTCTTGTACTGCCCATATCATCAATATTAATCAAGCATGACTTAGGGTTTTACCTCCATTGAGAGGGCCCGAACCTGGGTAAAACTTCGTGTCCCTTGCCTCCTGTTACCATCCGGCCTAGACGCACAGTTCGGGACCCCCTACCCAAGATCCGCCGGTTTTGACACCGACAAGGATTCAAACGCAATTGGAGACACATATGTTTTTGTCGTGGTTCCGATAGGTGGTACTATCGTACATCCATGTTGATGGAGACTTCAACCCACGGAGGGTAACGGTTGCGCGAGTCCACGGAAGGATCCACCCATGAAGGTTCCATGAAGAAGCAACCTTGTCTATTCCATCACAGCCGTCTCCCACGAAGGACTTGCCTCACTAGCGGTAGATCTTCACGAAGTAGGCGATCTCCGTGCCCTTGCAAACTCCTTGGGTCAACTCCACAATCTTGTCGGAGGCTCCCAAGTGTCACCTAGCCAATCTAGGAGACACCACTCTCCAAGAAGTAACAAATGGTGTGTTGATGATGAACTCCTTGCTCTTGTGCTTCAAATGATAGTCTCCCCAACACTCAACTCTCTCTCACAGGATTTGGATTTGGTGGAAAGAAGATTTGAGTGGAAAGCAACTTGGGGAAGGCTAGAGATCAAGATTCATATGGTTGGAATGGAATATCTTGACCTCAACACAAGTGTAGGTGGTTCTCTCTCAGAAAATGTGTATTGGAAGTGTAGGTATGTTTTGATGGCTCTCTCCATGAATGAAGAGTGGGTGGAGGGGTATATATAGCCTCCACACAAAATCTAACCATTACACACAATTTGCCAAACTCGGTGGGACCGAATGGTTAAACTCGGTCGGACCAATTCAGCAAACCTAGTGACCATTAGGATTTTCGGTGGGACTAAGATGCAACTCGGCAGGACCGATATGGTTAGGTTAGGGCATAACTTAATCTCGGTGTGACCGATTAAACAAACTCGGTGGGACCGATTTTGGTAATAAGCTAACTAGAGAGTTGGTCAGGTAAACTCGGTGGGACCGATTCGCTCATCTTGGTGAGACCAAAATGTTACAAAAGGGAAACAAAGAGTTTACATTGCAATCTCAGTGGGACCGATCGCTCATCCCGGTAAGACCGAAACGTTATGAAGGGAAACAGAGATATTACAATCCCATCTCGGTGAGACCGAGATCCCTATCGGTGAGACCGATTTGCCTAGGGTTTGTGGCAGTGGTTATGACATTTGAAACTCGGTGGCACCGGATAGAAAGAATTGGTGGGGCCTAGTTTGACTTTTGGTTTAGGTCATATGTGGATGTGGGAAGGTAGTTGAGGATTTTGGAGCATATCACTAAGCATTTTGAGCAAGCAAGCCATTAAGAAACACCTCATCACTCCTTGATAGTATTGGCTTTTCCTATAGTCTCAATGTGATCTTGAATCACTAAAATATAAAATGTAGGGTCTTGAGATTCAAGCTTGAGCCAAACTTTTTGTCCTTAGAATTTTGAGGGATCCACTTTCCTCATCCATGCCATGCCATTCATTGAGCTTTTCCTGAAATATTAATATTGGAATAATGTTAGCTCAATGAGCTATATGTTGTTAGGAATTACCAAAACCACCCAGGGATAGTTACACTTTCAATCTCCCCCTTTTTGGTAATTGATGACAACATATAGATCAAAGCTTCGACAAATGATAATAAGAGTGAAAGATATTGTCGCTTTGAGAAGTATGTGAAAAGCAAGAGCTCCCCCTAAATTTGTGCATATCTTAAGATTTGCTTTGGACTGCAAATGCACAATGAGTTAGGATCATGGGTTACTCTTCCATGTCACATACATCTTGGTGGAGCGCTCAAAATAATAAAGATTTAATACATGCACTCATCACCAAGCAAAGTGAATGATCATATAAGGATAAGTAAGATAATATCATCTAACAAGCATAAGTGTAGCTTATGATCAAGCACATGATCATCAATGTCTCATAGATAATAGCATAGTATCTCAAGCAATCAAAAGACAAACAAAGTTCAACCACCAAAGCAAGAGAGAACAAAAAGCAACACTCTCTCTCGAAGCCTATGATCTATACATGTTTCTCCCCCTTTGGCAACAAGTTACCAAAAAGTTCATAGAAAATGCATAGCACTAAAACGTCTCTCAAGCTTGGTCTTCAGGTGGTGGTGTCCGGATGACTCCAAGAACGAAGGCTTCAGTCGAAGTAGATGGAGCTGATGGAGTAGGTGCTGGAGCTGGTTGCGCTGAAGCTGTAGCTGGTGCAGATGACGTGGCTGTGGTGTCTGGAACAGGCACTGCGGCAGACCTCTGAGCTCTAGGCACTCTGGCAAATGCATTAGTGGTTGTCTTGCCTTTCCTCTCCTGCATATCATCTTGAAGTTGCTCCACAACAGACTGAATCTCAGTTACCTTCACATCCAAGTCATAGAATTTTTGCTCCACGATTCTTTCCAAGCTCTCCTGGTTTTGAGTCAGGGTGGGCAGTCCCTTCTCAATCCTCAGAGTGGATGCAATTAGGTAGCGAAGCTGATCTTGCTTGCTCTTCAGGAGATATTGAGATGCTTCTTCAGTAGTTGGCATCCTTGCAGCCTTTTCAGCTTTTGCCTTCTCCTTCTTGGCTTGTGCATGCATAGAAGATGGTTCATCCTCATTCATAACCACAATGTTGTCCTCGAAGTCTGGATAGATAGGCATGTGCTCCTTGTCCAGCAGATATGTACCAGTGCCCATCTTGGAGTTGATCAGCTCCTGGATCTGTGGGGCATACCCACAACTCCTCTTCTGATCTGCAGTTGTCCTCTTGATAGTTTCAACTATTAGGCTCATGACTTTGAACTTCTGTGGGACATCAAAGATGTGAAGCAAGTTAATTGCATGGCCTCTGATCATCTTGTGATCACCTGACTTTGGCAAGAGAGTGTGCCTGAGGATCCAGTTGATGGTTGGCAAGCCTGACAGAAGGTAATGTACAAATCCAAACTTATGTGTCTCAAGAGCAGCATCTGGGATCTCCTTGTACATGTGTGCCATTGTGTTGTGATCCTTCTTCCTGTTGGCATAGACATCCAAGTCATCTTCACTCTCTTTTGGGGCATTGATCAACTTCGCCCATTCAGCAACCGTGGACTGGTACCTCGTACCTTCAGACATCCAGACAATCCTTCCATCTGGGTAGAAATGAGCTATGGAGTAGAACTGCATGATGAGCTCATCATTCCATTTTGTGAGCTTCTGAGCCACAAACTCATCGACTCCACAAGCCATGAAACTATCATGTACACCTGGATAGTGATCCTCATTCTCGTTGATGTAGTCCCAGTCGACCCATCTCATGTCACACACTATGGGCTTCTTGTCAAGCAACACTGTCTCATAGAAGTCCTGCTGTTCCTTTGTGTGGAACCTGTAATCAACAACAGTCCTTCTCCTGGTGGCATATGGATCTGACTCTCTCCATAGCCTCAGACCTGAGTCCTTCCTTATCTTCATGTTCTCAGCTACTGGATGAGCATCATTGTGATCTGGGATTTTGGGTTTGAGCTTCCTCAGGACTTGTCCTTCATCATCTTCATCATCAGCAACTTCAGGCACTGGGGCCTTATTCTTCTCAGCAGCTGGTATACTCCTGGTATTCCTCTTAGGTGCACTCTTGGGCTTGGAGGCTGCTTTGGGTGCTTCTTTGGGCTTTGATGTTGCAGCCCCTGACTTTATAGCATCACCCATCAGCTTTTGTGCCTTGGGTGCTGGTGCAGCAACCTATTCTTCCTATTCCTCTTCCTCTCCGGAATCTCTCATGATTGAGGATCTCCCAAGCACTCTAGCAGTGGTCTTTTTGATCCTCTCCTTCCTCTTCTTCCCTTCTACAGCAGCCTCTTTGGGTTCAGATCCCAAAGGGACTTGAGTAGATTCTCTGGCCTTAGACATTGGAATTCTCTTTGCAGGAACCTTTTGCTTCATGCCTGGCTTGGTGGCAGCAGCACTGCTATATTCCTTCTTAACAACTTTCTTCTTGGAAGTCGCATCATCCTCAACTGCCACATAGTCTTCATCCTCAGATTCAGAGGTCTTCTTCTTTCTGGCCCTAGTGGTAGCTTTGGGTAAGTTGCTTGGGGTGCTCCTGCTACCATCATCTGAACTGCTAGAGGGACTAGTGCCCTCACTCAGGTGAACCTGCTCCTCTGACCTGTTCTGGCTGTCACTCTGATCAGACATGTTGCAAACACTGACAGCACACCCTGTGAATAGATACAGATGAGATAGAGTGGATGAGCATCACAAAATGCAGAGGTTTTTGCAAAAGAATGAGTCAAAACTTAGTTTTAGTTTTCCACAGAAAGAATTTCGGATTAACCGATTTTTAAACTCGGTGATACCGAAGCAGCTGCTGGAACCTAAACTAGTGAACTCGGTCAGACCGAGTCACACTTCGGTGGCACCGAGACTTCTAGGGTTTCACAAAGTCCTGAACGCGGTCACACCGATTTGCAATTCTCGGTTAGACCGAAAATTACATGTGCAATGGCCTGAGCCGAATCGGTGGTACCAAGTTCCACAAGTCGGTGGGTACGAGATGGTTTCGGCGGAAACCTAACCCTAAATTTTCAATTCAACTCTAATCTACGAAGTGTTTTGACAGGATAAGATCGTTTCAATCGTGGCAAGATTCATGGCAAACACAATGTGCTAGGAATCGGATTGAGGATAGCACAGTGATGAAGTTCATACCCTAGTTCAGCGATGAACTTGCTACGGCGGCAACGGCGGGAATGATTTCCGTTGACGGCGGCAGAGACCAGCGGCAGGAGGCGGCTGGTGATGAGGAAGACGATCCGGAGACCCTGGAGGCAGAGCGGGCTAAGCGCGGGTTGAGGAGGTTCAAAAAGTTTTCCAAAATTCGACCCGTGGGTATATATAGCCCGACCCTGTCGGTGTGACCGAGTGGAACAACTCGGTGGCACCGAGATTCATAACTGCAATCAGTTACTGAAACTCGGTGTGACCAAAAGGTTCAAATCGGTTGCACCAAGATTGAAAACCTAGATAGACTTAGTGATCTCGGTATGACCGAATGGATGAATCAGTCAGACGAAAACGTACAAAGAAGTTTTGGAAGTTTAAGTCTATGACGAATTGGGGACTCCGAGTGCTCCTCACACAGAGTGGTTCGAATCTGACTTGATCAAATTTTGTGATGTAGCATGAATAGAGTTTGAGACGAGAAAAGCATAGATAGCTAGAGAGGGTTCTTAGGCATTCTTGTCCATCCACTTGGCAAAAGAAAAGAAAACCAATCAATCAAAACAATAAGTGGATGTCCTCAAATGAGTAAAATATGCAATCAAACATGCTCACAAAATAAAATGGCAATTGAAATATGTGGCAAAGCATGCACAACCAATTCTAGCATCTATCATCTATATATGAGTATATTGACTTAGGAGTCGAATGAGAACATTTGATCATAGGTCATACTCATCGTTTAAACACAAGTGGGGTTACCACTTTTACATAAAGCATTGTTGTGTTCACACCATTAGAGTTGCTTTAGCTCAATTCTTGGAGTAAAGCTCCCCCTAGATGTGAGATCCCCCCTAAGAGGGATGAACTAACCTTGGGTTTTGTCGATGATGACTTCATGTAGATGTTGAAGATGTGGATGCTCAATGTTGATGTAGATCATTTGAAGCTATCCATTGGAGTGAGTTGCACTTTCAATACCTACACGGGTTAGTCCCACAAGGAACAAACAAGGATATCCATAGACATAAAGTTATGCACACACAAGATGATGCCTATGAAAGCTTTTAGGTTACCTTGTCCCTTGTCTTACCAACAAGAGGGTTTGTGACTCCTTAAACTAGTGCAAGATGTGGAAGTTTATTGCACTTGTTCTTGCCAAGATGATAAGAGCGAAGTATGTTGGCGGAGTCACCCTCAAGAACTCTCTAGTTCTTCTTCTTCGGGATCCACACCATCTTGATGGGAATCCTTGGCGTTGTAGTTGTACTTGATGAAGTGGAACTTGAAGTAGTCTTGGGAACCCACTTGACCAAGGCCTTAGGAGCTTCTTCAAATGCATCAATTTCCTCTTGAAGCTTGTCCTTGCCTTTTTGCTTGTGGTCTTGTGGTGGAAGATCATCTTGAGCTTGTGTCCTTTTGAAAGAAGTAGGATCATACTTCTCTTGTTGAGGAACAAACTTCGTCTTGGGGTATTGATCTTCTTCCCACTCAACTCCATTGGCATTGAACTTTCATTCAAAACCAACACCTTGATTCTTCCAGTGCCTTCCTTGCTTGCGTACAATTTCCTCGAATTGCTTACTTCCGGCAAGGCTCTTGTAAACACCTTTCTCTATAATTCCCTTCAATAAGCTATTTTCTTGCTCAAGTGTAACTTGGCTAAGAGAATCATTAGTGGAATCAAGAGAACTACTAGAAGCAACAATATTGGATTTAGCATGATTATTGTTACTACTAGAGGAAGAATCTTTCTTGTTCTTGTTACTAGACTTGACTTGAGGCATGTAAGTGGATAAGAGTAAACGCTTGGCAATGTAAGAAGAACTTTTCTTATGAAGATCATCATTGATTGCTTTTAAGAACTCATGCTCTTGCTCAAGGTTGAGCTTTTCAAAGCGTAATTTCTCATGAGTCCTTAAAAGTTCTTGATGATCTCCTAAGATAGTTTCATGAGCTAACTTAAGAGTGTTTAGTTCTTTAGTTAGAGACTCAATCTTCTCCTTATCATTGTCATTCGTTTTATCTTGATTAGCATGATTAATTGATGTTTCATCACAGTATTCATCACTAGAGTTGTCAACAAGTAAATCATCATCACCTAACAAGTCATCTTCATCACTATTGAAATCAACATACTCGGGGTGTTATTGTTAGACTTAATCTTGATTCGTGTATCTGCATAGTTTGTTTTTCGTTATGCATGTAGCTTAGTTTGCCTAGGGAGTAGTTGTCCAATGAAACTTCAGCGGAGGCGTGCGGAGAAGGCGAGATGCCAAGGCGTCGTGCGATACGATGATGGTGGCGAGATGCCAATGGCAGCGTGAGGCTGTAGTGCTGTGTGAGGCAGCGTGGCCGTGTGATGCGGCAAGTGCGACAAAGGCTGGAGTGTGGGGCTCTATGAGCATGTTTAGCCGGCTGGGTTGATCCGGTTGTGAGCTGCATGCAAGTCCTAGTCTTGGGACATTGGAGTGAATCAAGGAAACAAACTGGCTGCATGCAAGTAGTTGGTTAGCTAGCTTTGTGTGTGTGCATGGGTTAGTGGGTTTAGTGGCCCGAGTGCAGGCTGGGTTAGGGCGTGCATGAGCCAGCCCGCTGTATATATATGTGTTGATCAGATGAATGAAAAGTAGGCCGTATTTGTGTGCACCAAGGAAGAGTGTTCTGGGCAAAGCCTCGTTGGGTTTCTTCCTTGGCTGTGTGCGTGTGTGTTTTCTGAGTTTCACCATGTGCGTGTGTTCTTGTGCGAGACAAAGAGAGTTGAGCGGTGAGAGGCAGCAAGAGGTAGAAGAAGAAGCGGCGCTGCAAGGAGGCGGCGGGCGCTGTGAGAGGAGGCGGCGCCAACAATTGGCATCAGAGCCTCGTCGATTCGGTGGCGGCGTCGGCGGCGTGGTGGACACCATGTGAGATGGAGGCCGGTGGCGCAAGCAGGAGGCTTGTGGTAGCGCGAGGCCGCTGGTGGCTTTGACGGCGCAAGGCCGTTATGAGGAGAAGTTGGTGTGGCGATCGGCGCCGCGAAGGCGTCGTCCATGTAAAGAGATGGCCGCCACATGCGGCAAGAGGCCGTGGTACTCGGCGCTGCGATGGCGTCGTCTACGGCAAGACAGTGTGGTGATTGGTGTTGCGAGGACGTCATCCACGACAATATGGTTCATGGTGACCACTGCTGCGATGGCGTCGGTGGCGGCGCGTGGCTGGTTACGGCGCTGCGATGGCGTCATCAAGTGATGGCGGGTGATCCGCATCAAAGATTGTGATGATTGGAGAATCAAGATTAGGGAGGAAAATGTTAGACTTAATCTTGATTCGTGTATCTGCATAGTTTGTTTTTCGTTATGCATGTAGCTTAGTTTGTCTAGGGAGTAGTTGTCCAACGAAACTTCAGCGGAGGCGTGCGGAGAAGGCGAGATGCCAAGGCGTCGTGCGATACGACAATGATGGCGAGATGCCAATGGCGGCGTGAGGCTGCAGTGCTGCGTGAGGCAGCGTGGCCGTGTGATGCGGCAAGTGCGACGAAGGATGGAGTGTGGGGCTCTATGAGCATGTTTAGCCGGCTGGGTTGATCCGGTTGTGAGCTGCATGCAAGTCCTAGTCTTGGGACGTTGGAGTGAATCAAGGAAAAAAACTGGCTGCATGCAAGTAGTTGGTTAGCTAGCTTTGTGTGTGTGCATGGGTTAGTGGGTTTAGTGGCCCGAGTGCAGGCTGGGTTAGGGCGTGTGTGAGCCAGCCCGCTGTATATATATGTGTTGATCGGATGAATGAAAAGTAGGCCGTGAGGGCTATAGAAGAAATGTAGTCTTTGTGTGCACCAAGGAAGAGTGTTGTGGGCAAAGCCTCGTTGGGTTTCTTCCTTGGCTGTGTGCGTGTGTGTTTTCTGAGTTTCACCATGTGCGTGTGTTCCTGTGTGAGACAAAGAGAGTTGAGCGGTGAGAGGCAGCAAGAGGTAGAAGAAGAAGCGGCGCTGCGAGGAGGCGGCGGGCGCTGCGAGAGGAGGCGACGCCAACAGTTATACCTTTGGGCCTTTAGCCATGAAGCATGTTCCAACTCCTTCATTTTGTGAGTCAAATATGTCGTAGGAGTTGGTTGTCACAAGTGCTAGACCGGCAACACCTTCATCTTGAGTATATTCGGAGTCGGAGTGACAGCTTCTCTCGGAGTGGTTGTCGGAGTCGAAGCCGGATACCCATTCACCAACATGAGCTTGATGTCTTCGTTTTGTGTAGCTCCTTGATGACTTGTCCTTTCTTTCCGAATCCTTGCTTCTCCGTGAGGGTCTTCGTTCATAACGATCATCTCTACTCCTTCTTTCTCTAGATGGTGATTCTTCTCTTCTACTTCTTCTCTTGGGAGAATCTTCTCTTCTCTTGTAGGGGGCCGTACACTCATTGGAATAGTGTCCGGGCCTTCCAGAATTGTAGCAGTTTCGCTCTCGACTAGAAGATCTTTTGTCATTGTAGAACCTTGACTTGGAGCTTCTCTCTTTGCTTATACTCTTGTAGAACTTGTTGAAGTTCTTCACCATTAAGCTCAATTCTTCATTGAAGGTTTGTTTCTCACTCGATGATGTGGGGGCTTCACATGAGGCTTTGTGAGCACCACTTGATTTGTTGTGAAGTTCCTCTTTATCCTTGAGTGACATCTCATGAGCAACAATTCTTCCGATGACTTCCGTTGGCTTGAGATCTTTGAAATTTGGCATCATTTGGATCAATGTGCACACGGTATCATATTTTCCATCCAAGGCTCTTAGGATCTTCTTGATGATGAATCTATCGGTCATCTCTTCACTCCCTAAGTCGGCAATCTCATTTGTGATAAGAGCAAGCCTAGAGTACATTTCAGCAACACCTTCACCATCCTTCATTTTGAACTTGTCAAGTTGACTTTGAAGCACATCCAATTTGGATTACTTGACAGAGTCGGTACCTTCGTGCATATCAATCAAAGTATCCCAAATTTCCTTTGCATTCTCAAGACGGCTGATTTTGTTGAATTCTTTGGGGCACAATCCATTGAAGAGTATATCACAAGCTTGAGCGTTGTATTGCAGCATTTTCAACTCTTCCGCGGTGGCTTCACGGTTCGGTTCTTTCCCGTCAAATAATTCACCTTGCAAGCCAATACACACAATAGCCCAAATGACGGGGTTATGTCCAAGAATATGCATTTTCATCTTATGCTTCCAACTAGCAAAATTAGTGCCATCAAAGTAAGGACCTCTACGGTGATAATTTCCCTCGCTAGACACCATACTCTCCTAGGTTGTGAAACCAAGGCTATGACTGCCAAAAGCTATGGAAATCAAAGCAAATGGAGACCAAAGCTCTGATACCACTTGTAGGATCGAAATTATGTCTAGAGGGGGGGGTGATTAGACTACTTGACCAAATAAAAATCTAGTCTTTTCCCAATTTTAGTTCTTGGCAGATTTTAGCTATCTTAGCACAAGTCAAGCAATCTCCACACAATTCAAGCAAGCATGCAAAAGAGTATATGAGCAGCGGAAAGTAAAGCATGCAACTTGCAAAAATGTAAAGGGAAGGGTTTGGAGGATTCAAACGCAATTGGAGACACGGATGTTTTTGTCATGGTTCCGATAGGTGGTGCTATCATACATCCACGTTGATGGAGACTTCAACCCACGGAGGGTAACGGTTGCGCGAGTCCACGGAGGGCTCCACCCATGAAGGGTCCATGAAGAAGCAACCTTGTCTATTCCATCATGGCCGTTGCCCATGAAGGACTTGCCTCACTAGCGGTAGATCTTCACAAAGTAGGCAATCTCCTTGCCCTTACAAACTCCTTGGTTCAACTGCACAATCTTGTCGGAGGCTCCCAAGTGACACCTAGCCAATCTAGGAGACACCACTCTCCAAGAAGTAACAAATGGTGTGTTGATGATGAACTCCTTGCTCTTGTGCTTCAAATGATAGTCTCCCCAACACTCAACTCTCTCTCACAGGATTTGGATTTGGTGGAAAGAAGATTTGAGTGGAAAGCAACTTGGGGAAGGCTAGAGATCAAGATTCATATGGTTGGAATGGAATATCTTGACCTCAACACAAGTGTAGGTTGTTCTCTCTCAGAAAATGTGTATTGGAAGTGTAGGTATGTTCTAATGGCTCTCTCCACGAATGAAGAGTGGGTGGAGGGGTATATATAGCCTCCACACAAAATCTAACTGTTACACACAGTTTGCCAAACTCGGTGGGACCGAATGGTTAAACTCGGTCAGACCGATTCAGCAAACCTAGTGACCGTTAGGATTTTCGGTGGGACTGAGATGCAACTCGGTAGGACCGATATGGTTAGGGTTAGGGCATAACTTAATCTCGTTGTGACCGATTACACAAACTCGGTGGGACCGATTTTGGTAATAAGCTAACCAGAGAGTTGGTCAGGTAAACTCGGTGGGACCGATTCGCTCATCTTGGTGAGACCGAAATGTTACAAAAGGGAAATAGAGAGTTTACATTGCAATCTCGGTGGGACCGATTGCTCATCTCGGTAAGACTGAAATGTTACAAAGGCAAACAGAGAGATTACAATCGCATCTCGGTGAGACCAAGATCCCTATCGGTGAGACCGATTTGCCTAGGGTTTGTGGCAGTGGCTATGACATTTGAAACTCGGTGGCACCGGATAGAAAGAATCGGTGGGGCCGAGTTTGACTTTTGGTTTAGGTCATATGTGGATGTGGGAAGGTAGTTGAGGATTTTGGAGCATATCACTAAGCATTTTGAGCAAGCAAGCCATTAAGCAACACCTCATCCCTCCTTGATAGTATTGGCTTTTCCTATAGACTCAATGTGATCTTGGATCACCAAAATATAAAATGTAGAGTCTTGAGCTTCAAGCTTGAGCCAAACTTTTTGTCCTTAGAATTTTGAGGGATCCACTTTCCTCATCCATGCCATGCCATTCATTGAGCTTTTCCTGAAATATTAATCTTGGAATAATGTTAGCTCAATGAGCTATATGTTGTTAGGAATTACCAAAACCACCCAAGGATAGTTGCACTTTCATTGGGCAAGTACAACCGTGGTCCTATCTGCATCAACTGGTAGCACTATCTTTTCTGAAGACCGTGTTGTTACTCCCTTAGATACTGCCATCACCCTCTCCAATTCAAATGGCTGATAAACAAGAAAAGTAATTGAATGTATAGACATTGTATGATAGACAGGTGCAATGGATAGTGGGAATAAAAGAGGGCATGAAATAATTCACATTTATGTTGTCTAACCAAACAGGATAGCATGAAACAATTTCACATATATGATGGCTAACTAAACATGATAGCATGACACAATTCCACATATATGATGGCTAACTAAAAAGATGGAAAGACATAGTTCAAAATATACTGACTATGTAAATAGCATGACATGATATGACTATATAATGTGTTTATTTAATAGGTTGGCATGCAATAATTCACATACATGACGCCTATGGAAACTTGATAGCATGATATATTTCACGGATAGAATGACATATTTGAAAATATGATGACCGTGAACACTAAATAGGATGAGATGATATAACTATATGATGTCTTTATTAAATGTGTTGCCATGCCATAATTCAGATAGATGCTGTGTATGTAAACATGATGGCATGATATAATTCAAATATATGATTTATATAGTAAGCAAGTAAGAAGATGGCAATGACATATATGATGTAAAAACTAAGTAATGCAAGACAACATGCATGACATGAGTAATATAACCCTACCAAGTTTGAGCATAGACCTTAGGGGGGAAATAGGACTGGTCATCAGTCTCTGAATCCTCCTCTGAGGAGCTCTGTGTAACCAGCAAGATCTCTACTTCAGCAGGTAGCATGGTCTACTCTGAATACCTTGTTTTCACTCCAGATACTTCCATCACTGCTTCAAATGGTTGATGCACAGGAAGAGTAGTTGAATATACAAACGTTGTCGACAAATGGAACACATAATACAAAAAAGGATAGCATGATATAATTCACATACATGATGATTGTCTAAATAGTATGGCATTGCATAATTAACATATATAATGCCTTGCAACAAGATAGCATTGCATAATTCACACATATAATGTCTTGCAACAAGATGGCATTGCATAATTCACATATATGGTAATTAGACACTAAACAAGTGGCATTCACACAAAGCGTGTCTAAACTAATCAAATGACATAGCAATGCAAGACACCATACGCATGATATGAGCAACATAACCCTGCCAAGTTAGAGCATACACCTCGAGGGGAATAGGACTGGTCATCTAACTCTAAATCTTCCTCCGAGGAGCTATCCGTGACTGCGAGATATGCGCTTCGTCAGATAGCATAGTCTGCTCTGAAGACCTTGTTTTCACTCCAGATTTTTTCCATCACCATGTCAAATGGCTGATGCACACGAAGAGTAGTTGAATGTACTAACATTGTTGACAAATGTAATACGTAATGAAAAAAGGATAGCATGATATAATTCACATATAAGATGGCTGGCTAAGCAGGATGGCATTGCAAAATTCACATATATGATGCCTGGCTAAACAAGATGGCGTTGCATAATTCACATATACGATGAAGAAACTAAATAGATGGCATTCACACAAAGCATTTCTAAACTAAGTAGATGGCATATTTGATGTATAAAGTAAGCAATGCAAGGCACCATATGCATGATATAACCAACATCAGTATGCCAAGTTAGAGCGAAGACCTTAGGGGGTAAATAGAAGTGGTCTTCTCCTTCTAAATCCCCCCTCAGAATAGTTATCTTCCTCTTGATTACAATCTGAAATGGGTGGAGGGGGGCTGCCTTTGCGCCTACCATGGATCGACGTCTGCATGAAACTTTCTTGCCACACAAGGCTCGTCACTTTTTCTCTACATGTTCAGTTCCATTGTGTACAATCACTGACATGCATAGGAATAAAACATAGTGAGATTATGTAAGGAGTGCATGCAAAAATCCAGAGTGATGGTAGCAACCTGTGGATAGACCCAAAACCAATGATAGCAGGCAGATAATGGCTTCAGTTAAAAAACTGGTAATGGCTTCTTTACTGTTTGTTTCCCACCCAACATGAAACTCATAGTAGACACTGGAGATTAACCAGATAGTAGATAGATACTATTGATTGCGGCCCCGATATGTACCCCACAACCATTTAAAAACTCAAGTTTGACCATTTGTTTGGAGCTGACTCAGAGTCTAATCGGTCAACAGGACGATAAAGTAGCATGTAATATTAAGCGATGCATAACGTAAGCAGACACGAAAGAGTGCGACCTCTCTTGCGGACCCATGTAGTCCTCGAGGTCATATGCTCGGTAGATGATGGTGATGAAGTTGTCGTGGCTGCCGGCGGCGGGGAAGAAGATCTGAGGCGGTGAAAGACAATATGGAGGCCGGATCCCTGCTGTGTTGGACCCTTCTGTCATTGGAGCAGCTAAGCTGGGGTGGACGACAGTGCAGCAGGAGCGGGACAAACCGCACAAGGTTTTCTTTGACAACTATCTGTAAGAGAAGTAATTCCGTAAGGGCTCGTTTGAATTGGAGGATTCTAACAACGCATGGATAGGAAATACACAGTAATAGGATAGGAATGCACGTGCAAAACAGAGAATTTAAAAACACAGGATTTCTACCAATCTGGGTGTTTGGTTCACAAGAATTGGAGGATCACAGGATGCAAAGAAGCATGGTTTGCTTAAGTCAAACCACAACAAAATGTACGGTTATAATGTTATTATGCTACTATCTCTTAGTATTGTGCTTCATGAATAGGAATTTGAAAAGGAGGACAAGTGGATATTAAAATTCCAATGGTTTTTCTTCCAAGGAGACACTAAAGGAAAAAAATCCTATAGTTTTCCTTTGCTCCATTCCTTTGAACCAAATGCATGAATAGTAGCAGCATAGGAAACTTTCCAATTCCTATGTTTTTCCTTCAGTTTTCCTTTCAAGCAATGGCGATTCTAGTAGGCAGGCATGAGCAAGGAAAATCCTACACTCAAAAAATGTTTCTGTGCTACTTCTACTACTTTGGACCCAGGCCACTGCCCTACTAGCTCAACTCCTAGGCTCATCTACAAAATGCATAGCTCCAACGCATAGAGATAAATAATGATGGCGTTCAAGAGAGTCCATCACGGATAGCTATGTTGCCTGGTACCTCACTGCTTGTCATATAGTAGGAGAAACTAATCGTGTTTCACGTTACTACGTCTGATCAGTGGACTATATATATATACATATAGAATGTAGAGTAAAAATGCGATGCAACACGTGTACAACCTCTTTGGCGAAGCCATGTCGATCTCAGCGTGATTGGGTTGGTCGCTGAGGATGCTCCAGCTGATTTGGCTGTCGAAGGAGGGGAAGAAGATCTTAGACATCTGAGATGGAGACCGGGGTACTGCTCCGCTGTTATGGAGGGTTTCGTCGTTGGAGCAGCTTCGATGAGTTGTACGACGGCGAGGCTGAAGCAGGACAACAGAGACAACGTTAACCTGAGTGGAATTCTAATAGCGTCTCCAATAGATGAAGTAAAATACATAACCACAAAGTGCTAGACGTAAAATACATCAGCCGCTCATCTCTGAACTTAACTGTTGAAACTGAATTTAACTGTCGAAACTGAATTTTGTTGTCGAAATTGAATTTTACTCTCGAAACTAAACGCACTAGTATCAGAAAACAGTAGCAGCAGCAGCGCGTGCGAGAGCCGGGGCAGCTGGTCATGTCACAACATCTCAGGTAACAGTTGTAGGGGCTCAAGGGAGAGCAGGATCTGCTGCTCGTGCAGCAGCAGCGCGCGCAAGAGTAGAGCAGCAGCGCAAGAAAGAGCAAGAGCGGGAGCAGTAGCGCAAGCAAGAGCAAGAGCGGGAGCAGCAGCGCGAGCAAGAGCAAGGGCAAGACTAGACCAGGCAGGGGACCGAGAGCAAGAGTAGAGCAGCAGCGCGAGCGAGAGCTAAAGCAGCAGCAACTCCTACTGATGTGGTCGCCGCCGAGGGAGCGACGTCGTGGAGCAAGTGGCCGACGCCGCCGTCGTGGATGGAGCCACGCCATGTCGGCTCTGGACCGAGTGGCGACAACACCGTGAGATCGAATCTAGAAGAAAATGTGGCGATTAGTGTACAACCTCTTTGGTGGCGCCGATTAGGCCTCAGCTTCATTCGAGGAAACGGTGATGATGATGCTCTTCCAGTGGTGCAAGTGAAGGCGGCGGTGTGGGAATGGAGGTGGCGCGAAAGACGAGGGGAACATCGGGCAACACCTTGGAGGTGGAGTACGGGGTGGCTGAACCGGCGAGACGATGAGATCGATGACGGATCCTCATCTGGTACGATGGAATAGGGACGTCGAGGTGTTGTTGTGGACGATGTCATCAGGGAAGAGGCTCCGACTGGGTGGCGGACGGAGGACGGTGTGGGGCTTCGCGGGTTTTTGCGGCCTCGGTGTATGAATGGGTGGGCGGATGGGATGGGAGGGGGAACCATGGCTGAGGGACGCGCTTGTCCGAAATGTGGGTTAAGTTACAAAAGTACCCCCACCGATTTGAGCTAGGCGGTTCTTTCGGTTTAGGGGTATCACGGGCATTTAGCGTGTCGGAATTTCGTAGGAGGTGGGAGTTTTCGCGCGCGTTGTAACTTTGGGATAGCAAGGCGCGGGTTGAGATGGAGGGAGTTTTCGGAGCATAATGAGACAAAGATATATCTTAAATATTTTGGGGTAACAAGGTGCGGGTTGAAATTTCTGGACAAGCCTAACGTCTATTGTACCAAATCAATTCGCACTCCCGTCGATGAAAAAACAAAAAGAAATCAATTCGCACCACACAAGAGAGTCTAGTCCCGTGTATTGTACCAAATCAATTCGCACTACAAATGCCATTCAAAACTTTGAATTCATGTTATGTTCAATTAAAATATTTCGCTACGTGTATAATGCATGCAACCTACTACTCAAATGAACGTGTTAGTGCATTCCAAATGTATATACTACCGCTTCAATATGAACTAAATTCGAATTTGTTTCTCTATTTGAATAAGATCTACAATCAT
The DNA here is from genome assembly GCF_018294505.1 of Triticum aestivum. Classification (NCBI taxonomy): domain Eukaryota; kingdom Viridiplantae; phylum Streptophyta; class Magnoliopsida; order Poales; family Poaceae; genus Triticum; species Triticum aestivum. The sequence continues at coordinate 281,610,758 of NC_057809.1, forward strand.
GATTGTTGTGAAGTCACACCATATGAATTTGTTTCTCTATTTTAATAAGATCTACAATCATCATTATTGTCAAGTTAAACCATCGTTTGTGTATCATCTTCATGGCACACCACATGATTACTGGCGAGTTAGATATGAACTATGTGTACTATATGAACTTGACTCAATTTTCTAAATCCACTTTATGGCTGATAAACAAGAAAAGTAATTGAATGTATAGACATTGTATGATAGACAGGTGCAATGGATAGTGGGAATAAAAGAGGGCATGAAATAATTCACATTTATGTTGTCTAACCAAACAGGATAGCATGAAACAATTTCACATATATGATGGCTAACTAAACATGATAGCATGACACAATTCCACATATATGATGGCTAACTAAAAAGATGGAAAGACATAGTTCAAAATATACTGACTATGTAAATAGCATGACATGATATGACTATATAATGTGTTTATTTAATAGGTTGGCATGCAATAATTCACATACATGACGCCTATGGAAACTTGATAGCATGATATATTTCACGGATAGAATGACATATTTGAAAATATGATGACCGTGAACACTAAATAGGATGAGATGATATAACTATATGATGTCTTTATTAAATGTGTTGCCATGCCATAATTCAGATAGATGTTGTGTATGTAAACATGATGGCATGATATAATTCAAATATATGATTTATATAGTAAGCAAGTAAGAAGATGGCAATGACATATATGATGTAAAAACTAAGTAATGCAAGACAACATGCATGACATGAGTAATATAACCCTACCAAGTTTGAGCATAGACCTTAGGGGGGAAATAGGACTGGTCATCAGTCTCTGAATCCTCCTCTGAGGAGCTCTGTGTAACCAGCAAGATCTCTACTTCAGCAGGTAGCATGGTCTACTCTGAACACCTTGTTTTCACTCCAGATACTTCCATCACCGCTTCAAATGGTTGATGCACAGGAAGAGTAGTTGAATATACAAACGTTGTCGACAAATGGAACACATAATACAAAAAAGGATAGCATGATATAATTCACATACATGATGATTGTCTAAATAGTATGGCATTGCATAATTCACATATATAATGCCTTGCAACAAGATAGCATTGCATAATTCACACATATAATGTCTTGCAACAAGATGGCATTGCATAATTCACATATATGGTAATTAGACACTAAACAAGTGGCATTCACACAAAGCGTGTCTAAACTAATCAAATGACATAGCAATGCAAGACACCATACGCATGATATGAGCAACATAACCCTGCCAAGTTAGAGCATACACCTCGAGGGGAATAGGACTGGTCATCTAACTCTAAATCTTCCTCCGAGGAGCTATCCGTGACTGCGAGATATGCGCTTCGTCAGATAGCATAGTCTGCTCTGAAGACCTTGTTTTCACTCCAGATTTTTTCCATCACCATGTCAAATGGCTGATGCACACGAAGAGTAGTTGAATGTACTAACATTGTTGACAAATGTAATACGTAATGAAAAAAGGATAGCATGATATAATTCACATATAAGATGGCTGGCTAAGCAGGATGGCATTGCAAAATTCACATATATGATGCCTGGCTAAACAAGATGGCGTTGCATAATTCACATATACGATGAAGAAACTAAATAGAGGGCATTCACACAAAGCATTTCTAAACTAAGTAGATGGCATATTTGATGTATAAAGTAAGCAATGCAAGGCACCATATGCATGATATAACCAACATCAGTATGCCAAGTTAGAGCGAAGACCTTAGGGGGTAAATAGGAGTGGTCTTCTCCTTCTAAATCCCCCCTCAGAATAGTTATCTTCCTCTTGATTACAATCTGAAATGGGTGGAGGGGGTCTGCCTTTGCGCCTACCATGGATCGACGTCTGCATGAAACTTTCTTGCCACACAAGGCTCGTCACTTTTTCTCTACATGTTCAGTTCCATTGTGTACAATCACTGACATGCATAGGAATAAAACATAGTGAGATTATGTAAGGAGTGCATGCAAAAATCCAGAGTGATGGTAGCAACCTGTGGATAGACCCAAAACCAATGATAGCAGGCAGATAATGGCTTCAGTTAAAAAACTGGTAATGGCTTCTTTACTGTTTGTTTCCCACCCAACATGAAACTCATAGTAGACACTGGAGATTAACCAGATAGTAGATAGATACTATTGATTGCGGCCCCGATATGTACCCCACAACCATTTAAAAACTCAAGTTTGACCATTAGTTTGGAGCTGACTCAGAGTCTAATCGGTCAACAGGACGATAAAGTAGCATGTAATATTAAGCGATGCATAACGTAAGCAGACACGAAAGAGTGCGACCTCTCTTGCGGACCCATGTAGTCCTCGAGGTCATATGCTCGGTAGATGATGGTGATGAAGTTGTCGTGGCTGCCGGCGGCGGGGAAGAAGATCTGAGGCGGTGAAAGACAATATGGAGGCCGGATCCCTGCTGTGTTAGACCCTTCTGTCATTGGAGCAGCTAAGCTGGGGTGGACGACAGTGCAGCAGGAGCGGGACAAACCGCACAAGGTTTTCTTTGACAACTATCTGTAAGAGAAGTAATTCCGTAAGGGCTCGTTTGAATTGGAGGATTCTAACAACGCATGGATAGGAAATACACAGTAATAGGATAGGAATGCACGTGCAAAACAGAGAATTTAAAAACACAGGATTTCTACCAATCTGGGTGTTTGGTTCACAAGAATTGGAGGATCACAGGATGCAAAGAAGCATGGTTTGCTTAAGTCAAACCACAACAAAATGTACGGTTATAATGTTATTATGCTACTATCTCTTAGTATTGTGCTTCATGAATAGGAATTTGAAAAGGAGGACAAGTGGATATTAAAATTCCAATGGTTTTTCTTCCAAGGAGACACTAAAGGAAAAAAAATCCTATAGTTTTCCTTTGCTCCATTCCTTTGAACCAAATGCATGAATAGTAGCAGCATAGGAAACTTTCCAATTCCTATGTTTTTCCTTCAGTTTTCCTTTCAAGCAATGGCGATTCTAGTAGGCAGGCATGAGCAAGGAAAATCCTACACTCAAAAAATGTTTCTGTGCTACTTCTACTACTTTGGACCCAGGCCACTGCCCTACTAGCTCAACTCCCAGGCTCATCTACAAAATGCATAGCTCCAACGCGTAGAGATAAATAATGATGGCGTTCAAGAGAGTCCATCACGGATAGCTATGTTGCCTGGTACCTCACTGCTTGTCATATAGTAGGAGAAACTAATCGTGTTTCACGTTACTACGTCTGATCAGTGGACTATATATATATATATACACATAGCATGTAGAGTAAAAATGCGATGCAACACGTGTACAACCTCTTTGGCGAAGCCATGTCGATCTCAGCGTGATTGGGTTGGTCGGTGAGGATGCTCCAGCTGATTTGGCTGTCAAAGGAGGGGAAGAAGATCTTAGACGTCTGAGATGGAGCCCGGGGTACTGCTCCGCTGTTATGGAGGGTTTCGTCGTTGGAGCAGCTTCGATGAGTTGTACGACGGCGAGGCTGAAGCAGGACAACAGAGACAACGTTAACCTGAGTGGAATTCTAATAGCGTCTCCAATAGATGAAGTAAAATACATAACCACAAAGTGCTAGATGTAAAATACATCAGCCGCTCATCTCTGAACTTAACTGTTGAAACTGAATTTAACTGTCGAAACTGAATTTTGTTGTCGAAATTGAATTTTACTCTCAAAACTAAACGCACTAGTATCAGAAAACAGTAGCAGCAGCAGCACGTGCGAGAGCCGGGGCAGCTGGTCGTGTCACAACATCTCAGGTAACAGTTGTAGGGGCTCAAGGGAGAGCAGGATCTGCTGCTCGTGCAGCAGCAGCGCGCGCAAGAGTAGAGCAGCAGCGCAAGAAAGAGCAAGAGCGGGAGCAGTAGCGCAAGCAAGAGCAAGAGCGGGAGCAGCAGCGCGAGCAAGAGCAAGGGCAAGACTAGACCAGGCAGGGGACCGAGAGCAAGAGTAGAGCAGCAGTGCGAGCGAGAGCTAAAGCAGCAGCAACTCCTACTGATGTGGTCGCCGCCGAGGGAGCGACGTCGTGGAGCAAGTGGCCGACGCCGCCGTCGTGGATGGAGCCACGCCATGTCGGCTCAGGACCGAGTGGCGACAACACCGTGAGATTGAATCTAGAAGAAAATGTGGCGATTAGTGTACAACCTCTTTGGTGGCGTCGATTAGGCCTCAGCTTCATTCGAGGAAACGGTGATGATGATGCTCTTCCGGTGGTGCAAGTGAAGGCGGCGGTGTGGGAATGGAGGTGGCGCGAAAGACGAGGGGAACATCGGGCAACACCTTGGAGGTGGAGTACGGGGTGGCTGAACCGGCGAGACGATGAGATCGATGACGGATCCTCATCTGGTACGATGGAATAGGGACGTCGAGGTGTTGTTGTGGACGATGTCATCGGGGAAGAGGCTCCGACTGGGTGGCGGACGGAGGACGGTGTGGGGCTTCGCGGGTTTTCGCGGCCTCGGTGTATGAATGGGTGGGCGGATGGGATGGGAGGGGGAACCATGGCTGAGGGACGCGCTTGTCCGAAATGTGGGTTAAGTTACAAAAGTACCCCCACCGATTTGAGCTAGGCGGTTCTTTCGGTTTAGGGGTATCACGTGCATTTAGCGTGTCGGAATTTCGTAGGAGGTGGGAGTTTTCGCGCGCGTTGTAACTTTGGGATAGCAAGGCGCGGGTTGAGATGGAGGGAGTTTTCGGAGCACAACGAGACAAAGATATATCTTAAATATTTTGGGGTAACAAGGCGCGGGTTGAAATTTCTGGACAAGCCTAACGTCTATTGTACCAAATCAATTCGCACTCCCGTCGATGAAAAAACAAAAAGAAATCAATTCGCACCACACAAGAGAGTCTAGTCCCGTGTATTGTACCAAATCAATTCGCACTACAAATGCCATTCAAAACTTTGAATTCATGTTATGTTCAATTAAAATATTTCGCTACGTGTATAATGCATGCAACCTACTACTCAAATGAACGTGTTAGTGCATTCCAAATGTATATACTACCGCTTCAATATGAACTAAATTCGAATTTGTTTCTCTATTTGAATAAGATCTACAATCATGATTGTTGTGAAGTCACACCATATGAATTTGTTTCTCTATTTTAATAAGATCTACAATCATCATTATTGTCAAGTTAAACCATCGTTTGTGTATGATCTTCATGGCACACCACATGATTACTGGCGAGTTAGATATGAACTATGTGTACTATATGAACTTGACTCAATTTTCTAAATCCACTTTATGTTGATTTCAAATCACAGTACATTTCAAGCTCTAGCTAGATCTTCGTAATCTAAACCATGTGTCATATGTATAATCTGTTTATCACATAATGTATGGTGCCCCACCCCCTACGCCTACAAGTATTTAGATGTGAGTTGCAAACGCCACACATTACCACAAATTCAAATAAAATGTGAGATTGTTCGATATATAGTATGGTTTAGATTGTTCGATATTTAGTTGTGAGCTGCAAATGCCACACATTATCACAAATTCAAATAAAATGTGAGATTGTTCGATGTATAGTATGGTTTAGATTGTTAGATATTTAGCTGTGAGTTGCAAACACCATGCATTATCACATTATGGTATAACATGTCCAAAACCACAGCACGTGTATCACCGCTATATTCATGCATGCATATGTTTATAACACTATGATCTCCTATTCAAATATATGAATCCACTTTCATATCGAATTATGATCTTTGTTAGTATCTTACACCCACACAATCCTCTAACCTTTGTAACTAGCACTAACTTTCTCTCGTGCATGCACACGCCCTCCTCGCCCTCCCCCTCCCTCAGCTTTCTATCCATCACGCGCATTCATTTTTTTCTTTAGATCGTTCTCCCACAGTCTCCACAACTTCTTTCCGACACACACCGATCGATAAACCTCTCTAGCGATGTCTGCCTACAACATACACACGCACCATCCATCTCCTCCTTTGTGTGCCCATGCATCGTGTCTCTCATATGGTCCCACACACGTGTAAACTCTCGCCCCTCTTTTCGTCGATCTCACAATCACATTCCTCCCCCTATCTAGCTAGTAGCTAGGCCTCTCGCACCACCTCCTAGCTCCATCTCTCTATCTATTTGTCTCGCTGGGCCTTATTTGCCTCTAACAAATGCATGTACACCGACCGATCTCCCGCTATACATATAGCTAGCTAGGTCGTTATAACTTGTTTTTCCCCATGCGTCGTCTCTCCCTTCCTCCGACAAACAACAATTGATATACCGATCTAGTTAGGTTTGCTTACCAAACACATGCCCCCCTTCATCATCCATGCATACGTCCCGACACATCTACCACACAAGCGCACACAGAAAAACATCCCCACTCTTATTGATAATATTGCAGTTCTACCCTCAGTTTTCTAGTAGGCCTCTCCCACCATCTTGGAGAAGCAACTCCATCACCCATCCAACACTCTACCCCTCTCCCTCTCTCTCTATATCTCCTCTCTCTCTGTCTATGTCCCAACCTATTTCCCGTCCTTCACTTATTTATGGATGTCGACCGATCTCCCTCAAGACATAGTTGGGTCTCTCCTTCTCAACACATATACGAGTCATTCTACCTCTCTAGTTAGGTCTCTGCCCCCCCCCCCCGACACACACCGATACATCGAGTGCTCTAGTCACGTCTCCCTGCCACACACAAACTTGCCCTGTGCCCTCTGATGTTCCAGTAGGTCAGTCTCCTTATATCTTTGACTTGCACACACACAATTTCAATGGCTCTCTACATAGATCTCGCACCCACCCACTTGATCCTCTCTTCGATTCTATTGATATCTATGACCCCTCCCTCTCTTCTCGTGGATCGCCCCCTCTATATATGATATAGATAGGCCTCTATTTCACACAAATTGCATGTGTCAAATTTTTGTTTGAGATATAATCGACACTTATTCCCATAAATACATTCACGAAATCACACCCCTCCCAACAAAAAACACTCACAAACACACACGCCATCTGTCTAGGTTTGTATCTCTCTCTCTCGCTCTCTCACACACACACGTAGGTGGGGGATGTGCACGAAGAGAAGAGGTGCATGCACGGTGCACGTACTCCCGTCTCTTTCCCAACCAAACCCGCGCGGGTACACGGTGGATCTCATTTCTATATGAAAAGGCATCCCACGTGGTAATTTGACACGTGTACTGGTTGTCCACTTGATGGAGAATCATGTACCATGGTTGAACAAAGAAATTGCGACTTGACGCGTTATGTTAAAAAAGAGGCAAACCATGTGGGCCTACCTTAGAGGCAAGGTTCTATACACTGGAGATGCTCTGTACGTATTACTTTTGATGTGTCCCGTCAAGTCACAAAATGAGGAGAAGCTTGCTTAGTATGCTGTCTCCCACACCCACGGGTGTGGTGGCTTGCAGGATGAGGTGAAGCTTGCTTACTATGCCTTACGCCCGCTCCCTCGCCCACACGTGCGGTGGCTCGCACGACGAGGAGAAAATTTTACTACTCCCTCCATTTACTCCTCGTCCCTACCTTGGTTAGAGAGATTATCATATTGTTTGAAATATATGTCCTTTAGTAGATTCCAATATGAACTACTAGTACATACTCCAGACACTAATGTATATAGACGTATTTTAGAGTGTAGATTCAGTCATTTTTCTCCGTATGTAGTCCATATTGAAACGGACATAATAGTACGCACTCTCCCTCGCCCCTCGCCCATGTGGTGGACATGCAGCAATTCATTCGGTCTCAGATAGCCAGAATGATATATAATGCAGTACCATTATTGCTCGACTTCCGAAGAGGCGAAGAGCCAAGCGCAAGGTCAATATTTTTGAGATGCCAAGTGCAATGTTTATAGGAGAACGAGTACTAGTAGTACATACCAGTGGTACGTACTGTATGAGGAAGAAGACAACAAGATGTATGTTTTGCATGACAGTCTCTTCTTACACGACATGCTAGACCTAGTGGACCTCATTGTTGCAACGGGAGTACTCCCTATCATAGATGGCACGATTCAGAGTGGTGGGCAGCGGGCATAATTCGGAGCTGCTTAGTCTTAAACCCCATGAAGAAGTCCCATCGAAAGGAATAGCCATCCTCTACACATGCTCCTATGTAAAATGAGTAAAATGAGACAAAAAGAGAAAGAGACAAAGTAAAAAAATCACAAGCCTTAGATCCAGCCCTATTGTATCGGTGAATGATATTTCTACATCGTGATTGACATGGCTATATATTAACCATTCTATGGAGGTAGAAGCGGATTTTTTTTATTTGCGGAGGTAGCAGTGGATGGATATTCAATGAGGAGTGAAATTCTGACTGCTTCCTCGGTCAAACATAGAGAAAGGTGGGCCTCGTGATTTGACGGCTTATTAGTCATTATTACTGCCTATACTCTTTGCCCATATATAATAATCGCGTGGTACAGTAGTGGGCTATACTTTTAATAACCATGCTCGAAGAGAAGAGGTGCACGCACCCACGCACATAGTACTAGTAGCACTCTTTGCATCTTTTGCGTCTTCCCCAACCACACACATGACAGTGGAGATCATTTCTATAAGATGATGTAGCCCACGTGATAATTTGATGCATCTAGTAGTAGTTACTCACTTATAAATAATCGAGGGTCAGGAACCACGCATGAATGGTGCCGCATCATTTATAAATAAAGTTTTTTTTCTTCACTGGCACATACGCAATATAAATAGGTTCATACGGAGAGAAAAGGATACCACTCCACTATATACATAGCCAGGACAAGCCTACACGGTTGCTTGCTGGGGTTGCTCTCTTCACACTCTCTCGCACAAAACGACTGCGGCCACATCTCTAACATCCGGGCGGATCACGTCCGTGGGGGGAAGGGGTGGATGCTTTGTGTAGATGCGGTCGCTGTCACCGACGGTGAAAACCCACTGTCGGTACGTCCCGATTAGGGGTCCCCGCCGTTTTCTCTCACAAAGACGGTGAGGTTGCCTTCGTCCCTTGCTTACTGCCGCGACGTGGGCAGTTGCCGCCTCCAGCCGCCCTCCTCTAGGTTGAGCTACGTCCTGACATCCCTTAGGTACAACTTCCTTGCAGCCGGCTTGCACCACTGCCCCAGCTGCCCACATCGCTCCATGTGGATATTTCTCTACTTCTTTGCCCCGCACATACCTCTATTGGCTTCTACTGTATTTCTGATGAGTTTATATCTCATCAACTAGTCCCAGATATCTTATTCGAATCACGCTTCTACAATTTCTTTTGTCACGGGGATGCTCATCTCGATTTTGGTGATACTGCACAAAATGATCCGATGGTCAAAGGGTTGCAAACTTCATTTCTTCAGAAGCTTCAATGTTGCCAGCAAATTAAAGCGTGGTTAGGGTTTACGGTTCAAGGGCTAGGGACTGCATGGATCATTTTTTTCTTTAGCTGTCTTTGTTCCAAAATAAGTGTCAACTTTAGTAGTAGTACAACTTTGTACAAAAGTTTGCATAAAGTTGAGACACTTATTTTGGAACGGAGGGAGTACATATTGGCTATGATCCATCAATCATTGAGATGCAATAGCATGCATGTTAGTCTCCTTTGTATTCGATGAAATGTTGCAACGGGGCAACCTTGGACGCAAGATACATGAAACGGAAGCTGGAAGCTTCATAGCATTGTACAAATTTATCTCGCTGAGAAATTATAGTACGTACTATACTACTATGTAAAGAGTTAGGTGTCGCACGATGTCGAGAAAATATGGTGATAGTGTGAGGTGGGCCATGTAATCACTAAGCCTGCATGTTCTCACTGCTTTCGCACTCCTCCGCTATAAGAACGAAGAAAATTGTAACCTAGTACCTCCTTTCGCCGAAGCGTGGGACATCCAACAGTCATACCACCTTAGTAATAATGACCAATGAGCCGTCAAATCACATAGACCTAGTAGTAAGTTGGACGGACGAATCAACCATCACTCTTGAATTCGCTTCTCCCTTCAACGCAGGCGCCAGTGAGAGGTCGCGTCCGCTCTGCCCAGGCATGAATGCGGCACCGATTCTTTGGAGTGGCGCTAATCGTTTTGGGTGGGAAGCACGCGCGGGCGATGCAGGGGCTTTGGGTGGGCCAGGCTGGTCAGGAGTAGGCATGGCAGCTGTCCAGACCGGACGCCCGAAAACAAGAGGATGCATCGACTATCGCGGCTAAATCGTACACTATACACCATCTCTCTGTAGGAGTAGATCAATGAGTCGCTCTCTCTAACACACACGCGTTGTTAAACACACACACACACACGCACACACACACACACACACGGGTTCATAGAATAGGAATATCGTGCAAGTGTGAAGCCACATGAAGTGAGGTACAAATGGAGTACGTACAAGAAGAGAAGAGGTGACGAATATTCCATCAAAACGGCATCTCTTAGTTGTTGTGATTAATTGTTGCGTTTAGAGACAGAAATCAGGGCTTTGATTGGAGGAAGGACCGATCAAGTTTCTCCTTCTCCTCCAATCTGCTTGCACCTTGGTCCCGCTGCACCTTCTAACGTGACTTACACCTACACGGAGGGAGTAGTACGAGATACGGTGGCACACTGACTTAGGTCGAATACAAGTGCCCAAAATTATTGGAAGAGAGCAAAGTGTACAAACTAAATAACTAAATGAGTAAAATGCATTGTTGGTCATTGAACTTATTGTATAAGTTCACTTTGGTCACTGTACTCAAAGAATACGGTCGATACGGTCACTATATACGTGATGAGGTGATTATATGGTCACCGCGAGATCATATAGCTCTGTATTCATCCATTTTGACCAGTCAAAGAATCCTCCTGGTGCCTTGTCAGATCAGTTTTCTCTTTTGTCATGCGGGTCCTACCCGTCATTGGGTGGAAGAAAGAAGTTGAAAGAAAATAAAAATATGCATGGGGGCGTGGTTCGAACCCTATACCTCATGCTTTATATGGGCAAACAGGCTAACCAGCTACACAAACCTCCAGTTGTGATTAGCCAATGGAAAATATAGTTTTCTACCTTTAGTAGCAGCACACGCGTGTACTGCGCAGCTCTTGAAGTGCATGCACATGCACTAGCATGGACTCAAGTCGCACGCTGGCCTCTATTGCCGCAAGTTCGTGTAGTACCTCGCCTGTTGTTCGCCGTTCCCGTTGTTGACCCTGCCACCTGAGGTCGTCGACCCATTGCTGTACCACTACACCAAGTCCGAGCTCTCGCTGCTTGTGGCGCAACACATACAAACTCCATCTGCGTGAGATGACATGGCCATCAATGATGATTATTGTGATACCCACACTAGGTCGCTCTACTCGCCTTATGCGCAAGATTGTCGCGCGGCTGCCAAAGTACGACCCAGCGGCCTCAACTTCATCACCGGTCGCCGGTGTGTGCATGTTGTGTGCTAACTAGTTTGTGTCTGCCCGCTGCGTGCTAGTGTGCGAGTGCATGCATGCATATTGTGTGCATGTTGTAATAAGGATTCATTTAAAATAGTACGTGAGCGAACAGAGGGATCCATTGGACAGTGTTCACGAGCAGTAGCGAGATGTGTGAGGTAAGATACACTGCTGGCACTTTTAATTTTTCTTATTAATTTGATTATTTCACCCTCTGACTGGTGGGACCCAACATACTATGTGGAGAGAGGTAAGGTGACTAAGGCTGCATTATTTCCGTATTACCAACACTACTTTAAATCCCAAAAGACCTTGCCACCAAAGCCACATGACAGGATTATGATTTAAATCCCAATGACTCCCATGCAAAAAAAACACGACATGCTTGTCACACGAATGCAAGAATGTATAAAAGGTTATTTTCCTCTCGTTAATCATAATGTGAGGGTGGTGTAGCTGGTTAGCCTATTCACTCATCAAACCCGAGGTACCAGGTTCGATAACCACACTTGAGCATAATTTTATTTTTGTTTGACTTCTTTCTTCCACCCAATGACAGCTAGGCCCCGCATGACAGAGAGAGAAAGTGATCTAGGGCTGTTCCAGGAGGATTCTTTGACTCGTCAAAATGGATGGATACAGAGCTATACGATCTCGCAGTGACAGTATAATCACCTCATCACGTATATAGTGACCGTATTCTTGAGTAGAATGACCAAAGTGAACTTAGCAATTACTCTCAATACACCCTAGTTTCTTAGCACCCGCTGTAACCCTTAGTACATATGGTGGCACACTGACTTAGTCCGAATACAAGTGCACAAAATATTTAAAATTGGAGGATGGTCCAGCCCACCTTTCCGATATTTTGACCATGTGTGGTTCAGTTGTTGTTCACTTCGGAGGGTCGTGTACCACACGTGAATGTTAGAAGCGCGACCGGGAGGCGCACAGCGTTAATTGCGAGTTGACTCCTTCGAGCGTTAAATTTTCTTCACGTATTAGCATTGCCACTAGTATTTTTCTTCACTACGTTAAATTAAGAGTTCCGTTTCATGCAAAGTTTAAAACGATTTTTATGTAGAGAAAAAGAAAACCACTCCATCTATATACACTGTAGCCTCGGCGCTTGTTTCTCTAGGGTTTGCACTCTTCACACTCTCTCTCCACTATATATATACACGCTGGAGCCTCGGCGATTGTAGTTGCTCTCTTCACACTCTCTCACCCTCTCCAGATCTAAACAAGACTTCATTGTCCTCTCTCTCTCCCCTCACTGTTGGTCAAAGAGCTGGCAGGATCCGTCCACTGGGAAGGGAAGGTGGCTTAACGCTGTCACCGTCGGCGAGGGAGGGAATCCACTACCGGCGTAGCTGTTCTCTTTCACCCAGCGGCGGCGCGGGAGGGCCTCCGACTCCTTCCTCCTTGCTACCGTACTGAGTGTGGGAAGATTGGCCTCCGGCCGCCCACTGAGCCACACCCCGAGAACTGTAAGGTATAATTTACTTATTCCACATGCATTTCTCTAGCTGCATGTAGGCTTTTTCCACTTCTGCACTCGAATCTAGGTGTTGGATCAAACAGGAAATTAGTGGGTAAAGTTGTATAGCATGAATCTAGGACGTGGTTCAAAGAGGGAAAGATGCGGGGAAAGTTTTATAGCATGAATCTATGACGTGGTTCAAAGAGGAAAGGAAGGGGGTAAAGTAGTACAAACTGGCTATCCAGCACCTACGTTGGTTGAAAAGGAAAAAATGACAAACGTAGTACGCACATCTGTAACAAATTGATCTTTTTGTTTTGGGGGACAAGGCTATAGAGTTTGAGCGGGACTTTAGCTGTTGTTATTATAAGACATGTTTGGTTAAAAAGTCATAGGAATTTTTTTAGTCCCAACTAAAAAGTCCCTAGTCCCTACCTACTTGGTTCTAGGGACTAAACATGGACTAGAGGTTATTAAATGACATGCTAAAAGACCATGTTACCCCTAGTAATGAACTAATAGAGATAAGGTGCGATGCGGGGCAGGGGAAACTATTGGAAAAAGTCCCCAAAAGACTCTCCCTCAGGGTCTTCTTTCTTTAGTCCCAAATGCCCACTTTTAGTCCCTAAAAGTCCCTCTTGTTTGGTTTAGATGGGACTGAAAGGGAATTTTTTTAGTCCCTACACCAAAAAGTCCTTGTAAACAAACACCCGCTTATAATGCCGCTAGAAAATTGAAGCAATGCCACAGTTAAAAGCAAATTACATGTTTAACGAATTTTATTGTTAATATAATCTATCTGTTAATATGAATCAATGCCACCATTTGCGAAATGCTACTGTCTTGCTTTCTTTCCCATTTAGATAAGTTAGATGCTTCTTTTTTTGGCTTCTGTGTCATCCACCGTTATTGACCACTAGTTGTTTCCATTGCACCTCTGTGTAAACATGGTTATCTACTTCACTGCGTTGCTATTATGACCTTTTGTGGCACTTCACGAAACACTTCTATTTTAAGAGTGTTTTGTGCAGTTCAACCAAAATGTCACACCGACAATGTTGCTTGATTGCTTGATCTTAGTGGAACTGCACAAGAGGAGATCTGACTTCCTATCCATGTTGGCAAATTTGGTTCAGATTTTCTTCTTCAGATTTGTTTGAATTCCGCATCATGAGAGGTCAGTACTAGCCATCTTTCACATGATTGTGCAGTGTGCTTTCATATGTGGTGCTACTTATACGGTAATGTTGCTTGATTTTAGTGAACTGCACAAATGGAGACAAGACTTCCAATCTGTATGTGCACCATAATATCCCATTGAGGTAGGAAAAGGATATTTCACAACTATTGGCTTGTATTTTGCCACTTTCATCAGCAAATTAATGTCGTTGTTCAGTGCTATACTTGTGCTCCCTAATTGACAAGCCAAATCTTACGTTGAAGGCGAAGCTTGTCTGTTATTGAACCAAGTGATGAAGGGGAAGAACAAGCGGAAGAAAAACAAAAATCAACTCCCGGTGCTATAATGAAGCACTGGAACTGTGATGACAGAAGTAATGATATAGTTTTGCATCTTAATTTATTGCTATGGATGGAACGAGCAATTGTTTTGCCATTGATTTGATGCCAATCTTTATGTAATATGTAATTATTTCTACTTGTGCAAACATGGATCTTCTTTGAAGATAACATATATTTTAGTGGAACTGCACAAGAAGATGTTGGAAACATTAAACTAATCAAGGACTATATAGTAAGCGTGGCAACCACAGTAGATAACAACAGATGGTTCCGAGAAGTGCTTGATCTATATGCTCTACACAAGAAGCCTCCTGACAAAGGTTGGTACTCGCAAACGTATTTCATCCATATAATTGAGCTTTGTCATCTCTATTGGTGTTGTGCTACTGTTTGGATACTTCCATGAGAAGTGGTATTGTCCTTGAGAAGTGCTTCATCTATGTTGTTTCAAATATTTCCTTCCTTTTTTCGAGCAAACAAAGGTTGGTACTCGCCCATGGATTTCATCCATATGATTGAGCTTGGCCACCTCTATTGGTGTTGTGCTACTATTTTGATACTATCATGAAAAGTGGTATTGTCCTTGAGAAGTGCTTTAGCTATGCTGTTTTAAATATTTTCTTTCCTTTTTTTCGAGAAAACAGCGATGCTAGCATTTAGTTGTGCTATTGTCTTTGCACAGCACGATCATCCTCCTTTGAAGAAGAATATGGAGTACATGAAGTGCCTAGTTCCGATTATGCCAGGATAAAGAAGCCAAGCCTCTCTTCTTAAGAAGGGAGCAGTTGAAGCATTGTTACATTATTGCCGACAAGAACAAACTAACTTCAGCTCAGAAGGACTCACGGATCTCCATATTTGTTGTTGTGATGGCCAATACAATGTTGTGTTAGGATTCCTTCAGATGAGTTCCATTTTTTTTAAATGTGTGCTTTGCATGGATCATGTACGTTGCCTATTTAAACTGTGAATTCATAGTACAGTTTGCTTTATACTAATCACTTTTTTTTGTATTTCTGCAAATAGTGGTGCTTAGCTTGATTTCAATGGGAACTGAAAAAAATGTTCATCAATACATCGAATCATTCATTTCCACCACAAGAAAGGAGGTGCCGATGTGTTCAAGGCATTGCAACATATAAAGGCGAAATCATACAAGCTACGCGTGAATTTGGTTGACCTTGGTGGAACTGCACAAAAAGAACAACTGGTTTATTTAGCACGAGGTGCCATGTCAATGTCCGAACTGATGGCTAACCCCACCCATTACACAATCGTAGGCATTTGATATTTTGGAATGATAAAACCTTGTCAAAGTATTCTCATTGATGTACGCAAAACAACACGCATTTGACATTTTGGAATGGGACAACCTTGTCAAATTTTGCTCATTGATGTTAGCAAGAAGACATGCGTTTGATATTTTTGAATGGGATGCCCTTTGTACTCCCCCTGTTCCTTTTTACTTCGCATATTAGATTTCTTTCAAGTCAATTGATTTTACATTGTGAATGTTCAAACTTTTTTCCATAAGATTGCTCAAAGTAGAGATACTTTCACTTCAGACAAAACTTATATGCAGACTAAACAGGACCGGAGGGAGTACACGTGAAACTGCTGCAAACAAGGTGATCACCCTGGGAATAATTCTAGTACGTATTGTTTTGCATATTCAACCAATGCCAGTGATATAAGAATTCGAACTAATCGAACTAAATTCATTCATACACGGTCGGATTTCATATAAACATGTAGGATTTCATTACATTTCATACATTCTTCAACAAAAAAGGGGCGCACTGGAGGTATAATTAATTAACCGAAGCTACCCACCCATGTCCGGCTGAGCCAAACAAAAGCTTCTTCTCCAGCGCAGCTCTCTGACTCCACGTCACCGCCAAGAAGCTAATCGGCCGTTAATGGTCAACCTGCCTAGCTTGACTTCAACCGGAGGGTAGCAGCGGTGGCCTTACTTGTGACGCCCCGTGACCGATGTGTCAGGTGTCCTCCGGTTATTAGCTGTAGTTGCCCTGTCTTTGCTTGCGTGTCTTGCATCTCATATCATGTCATCATGTGCATTGCATTTGCATACGTGTTCGTCTCATGCATCCGAGCATTTTCCCCGTTGTCCATTTTGCAATCCGGCGCTCCTATGTCACCCGGTGTCCCTTTCTACCTCTTTTCGTGTGCGGGTGTTAAACGTTCTCGGATTGGACCGAGACTTGCCAAGAGGCCTTGGTTTACTACCGGTAGACCGCCTGTCAAGTTTCTTGCCATTTGGACTTCGTTTGATACTCCAACGGTTAACTGAGGAACCGAAAAGGCCTCGTGTGTGTTGCAGCCCAACACCTCTTCAAAGTGGCCCAAAAACCCACCTAAACCTCCTCCATCATCTAGGCCATTCGATCATGATCGCATGGCCGAAAACCATGCTCAATTCGGAGTCTCCAAACTCCCTCTACCTATATATATGTGTGCCTCCCTGAAATTTCCGCGCAGATCAAACCCTAGCCCCGCTCCTCGCGCCGCTGGACAAAAACTCCCCACCGCGCCGGACATGTCTGCCGCCCCGCACCCACATCACTCCAACCAATGGCATGATGCCACGTCACCCCGCCACCGCCGCTAGCCAACCGGGCGCCGCCACCTCACCAAGCCCACTCCACCCCTCCGTGCCAGGCCCGCGAGCCCACGGCCGGCCCTTCCGGCCCGGGTCGCCGCCGCCGCCGCCCCATGGGCACCCGCACCCTCGCCTGCCGGATCCCGCGCCGCGCCGCCCGCCGTCCTCCGCCAGAGCTGCGCCGCCGCCTCCCGCTCGCCCATCGCGCCAGGCGCCGCCTGCCTCGGCCGCTTCCTCAATTCGCCAGCGCCGCCCCGCCGCCACCGCACCGGCGCCGCGCTTCCGCCTCGCCATCGCCGCCCCTCCGCCACCGCCGCTGGCCCGCACCTCGCTTCGGCCGGCGAGCTCCTCCTCGACGCCGGTTCCCTCTTCGGTGAGCTCCACTCTGCTCCGGCCACCACCATCTCCTGTTCCGGCGAAGTCTCCGGCGAGCGCCTCGAGAAGCGTGCAGATCTGGATCTGAGATCCCGAGGGTTGACTTCCTCTCCTAACCCTAGTATTTTTGGCAATCTTCATCATGTCATAACTTTGCATCCGTGGCTCCGTTTTGGGCATGTAGCATATCAAAATGTTCATCTCGACGAGTACATCATTTCATCTCATTGCGTCATTTTCATTTGAGCTCATCTTGATGCCCGAAATGCTGTTGGAAGAGGGCTATGTGTTGATAGTTTCAGATCTGTTTCAGCAAATGCACTTTTGTCATTTTTGCCATGATTAATGTGTGCATGCTATGATCCTGAGCTCTACATGTGTTTTGTAGAATGCCATGCCATCTTTACAGGGGTGTATGCCATGTATTTTTGTGATCTTTGTGATGACTAGCACAAGCATGCAAAGTAGCCTACTCAATGTTACTGATTTCAGGGACATAGAACTTCACAAAGTCCTTGCCCTGTCATTATTTTTATGCCATATGTCATGTTGTTTCCTAGTGATCGGTGCCTCTTTTGAGCATGGTCAGTAAGGATGTTTTGTAGGTATTGTTGTGCTCTATCCATCCATGTCTTTGTTTGCAATTATGGAGCACCCTAGCTTGAGTCAATCGAGCTCTACTTTTGCTATAAAATGTTCCTGGCAGATTGTTAACATGTTTAGCAATTTTGCCGAGCTTGTTGTTGTTGATCCATGCATGCTATGTTGTTGTTCTTTCCATGTCTAGCTTCTATGCCATGTCTATTTGCTGGGTGTATGCTTAGTTTGTCATGCAATGCCTCATAGTGAGTGCATCGAGCTCGTAAACATGCCTACTTGATATCTGTTTTGCATGCTCTAGTTTTTCACTAAGTCTGAATCTGTTTATGTTTTTGCTATGTTCGCAAGCTTGCAATTGTATTTTCCAATTCCTTTTGGCTCATGGTCACTAAGGGACTTTTGTTATATGCTTTGAGTAGATTCATGCCATTGCTTGATTTTCCATGATATGTTCCTGTAGCATGTCGTTATCGTGCTCTAAACTTTGCTTCCTGCTGATAAATTCCTGACTTGTTGACTTTGCTTCCTGCTGATAAATTCCTGACTTGTTGATAATTTCACTAAGTATGAAACCTGTTATTATTTGCACTTTTGCCATGCTTGTTTGAACCTGTTATTGAGTGAATTAGCCATAGCTCAATGTTCATCTTTTGTCAAGCATCTTGAGTGGATCCCTGCTATGTATTTTTTTGCCATGTTTGAGTGCAGTAGCTTATTTATCTTGATGCATTTAGATGGCCACTTGCTGTTAATCGCAGACCCGTGCCATATTTGTTTTGCTTGCCATTTCCAAACCGTGCATCCTATTCCGGTGATCTTTATATCGATTTCGACCCAAATCAACTCACCTTTCCAGTGACACTCTTGGTTTTCCAAGTTGAGGCCAGGTTCAATCATTCAATTGCAAATCATGCATATGCATCACATATCGCATCCCGCATATGATACCATGTTTGCATCATGTTGCTTGAGCATTGCACGTGGTTGATTGTGTTCCTTTTGCTTGTTGTTATTGCTTGGGTAGAGCCGGGAGACGAGTTCGTGTTCGAGGAGCCCGTTGAGTACGTTTACGAGGTTCAAGCTTTCGTCTTCTTGGAGAACTTTGCAGGCAAGATGACCATACCCTCGAAATCACTTCTATCTTTGCATGCTAGTTGCTCGCTCTTTTGCTATGCCTATGCTACGATACCTACCACTTGCTTATGATTCCTCCCACATTGCCATGTCAAACCTCTAACCCACCTTGTCCTAGCAAACCGTTGATTGGCTATGTTACTGCTTTGCTCAGCCCCTCTTATAGCGTTGCTAGTTGCAGGTGAAGATTGGAGATCGTTCCTTGTTGGAACATGTTTATTGTTGGGATATCACCATATTATCTTGTTTATCTTAATGCACCTATATACTTGGTAAAGGGTGGAAGGCTCGGCCTTATGCCTGGTGTTCTGTTCCACTCTTGCCGCCCTAGTTTTCACCATATCGGTGTTATGTTCCCGGATTTTGCGTTCCTTACACGGTTGGGTTATAATGGGAACCCCTTAACAGTTCACCTTGAATAAAACTCCTCCAGCAATGCCCAACATTGGTTTTACCATTCGCCACCTAGCCTCTTTTTCCCTTGGGTTCCGCGGACTCAAGGGTCATCTTTATTAAACCCTCCCCGGGCCAGTGCTCCTCTGAGTGTTGGTCCAAACTAGAGCCCTATGCAGCGCCCCCTCGGGGAAACTCGAGGTTTGATTTTAGTTGTATGGAGCGCTCATCTGAGTTTGCCCTGAGAACGAGATATGTGTAGCTCCTATCGGGATTTGTCGGCACATTCGGGCGGTGCTGCTGGACTTGTTTTACCATTGTCGAGGATGTCTTGTAACCGGGATGCCGAGTATGATCGGATTGTCTTGGGAGAAGGAATATCCTTCGTTGACCGTGAGAGCCTGTGATGGGCTAAGTTGGGACACCCCTGCAGGGATTTGAACTTTCGAAAGCCGTGCCCGCGGTTATGGGAAGATGGGAATTTATTAATGTCCGGTTGTAGAAAACCTGAAACTTAAATTAATTAAAATGCATCAACCGCGTGTGTAACCGTGATGGTCTCTTCTCGGTGGAGTCCGGGAAGTGAACACGATGTTGGAGTAATGCTTGACGTAGGTTGTTCTAGGATCACTTCTGATCATAGTTGTTCGACCGTGCCTTTGCCTTCTCTTCTCGCTCTCATTTGCGTATGTCAGCCACCATATATGCTAGTCGCTTGCTGCAGCTCCACATCATACGTTTTACCATACCTATAACCTTAAATAGTCTTGATCGCGAGGGTGTGAGATTGCTAGGTCCCCGTGACTCACGGATACTTCCAAAACCAGTTTGCAGGTGTCGCAACCGAGCTCAAGGAGGAGCTTGATGAAGATCTCGTTCTTTATGTTGTTTCCGTTTTCAAGTTGATCAGTAGTGGAGCCCAGTTGGGGTCGATTGGGGATCTGTGTAGCTTTTGGGGTAGTCTTCTTTTATTTTGGTTCCGTAGTCGGACCTTGATTGTATCTGGATGATGTAATACTTTATTCATGTATTGTGTGAAGTGGCGATTGTAAGCCAGCTATGTATCTCATTCCCTTATGTATTACATGGGTTGTGTGAAGATTACCTCACTTGCGACATTGCTTTCAATGCGGTTATGCCTCTAAGTCATGCTTCGACACGTGGGAGATATAGCCGCATCGAGGGCGTTACAAGTTGGTAATCAGAGCCTTCCCCGACTTAAGAGCCCCCTGCTTGATCGAATCGCTGGCGTTGTTGAGTCTAGAAAAATGTTTTGAGTCATTTAGGATTATATATAAAGCAGAGTAGGATTCTTTTTACTCCTCAGTCCCTTCATCGCTCTGGTGAGGCATCCTGACGTAGAGTTTTGACTCTTCTCTTCTCAGATTTCACTAAAAATATTTAGGATCACGCGTGTATCTTGGAATCGTTCCGATGGTTTGGTGACGAGAACATTGTTCTTGGTGCCTCCTGACATTTTGGGGTTGTGGCAGTGTCCCGGGGAGTTGAGCTCCGAGGTGTTGTCATCACAATTTTATCGTTGAGATTCTGGAATACCTGAGTTTCACCGACATCGAAAATCTCTTTTATGCAGTTGTTGGTGAGATAACCTCGACGCCACCCAGTACTGGGGCGAGAGTTCGGGAGTATTTCCATAACTCATATAACGGATGCTTTTCGAAGGTTGAGGTAAATGATTTCCGTAGGTTTCTTGGTTATGTGTTGAAGGATGGATGCAGCTGGATGTAGGATTTGTTAGTTTTGGGTTAGATATTATGCTTCCCCTGTATCCCCAACACCTGATTGCATAACCGGAAAGTTTCGGGAGTTTATAAGTGGGAATTCAAGTAGCTCTTAAGAAATCTTTCCGATAGATGTATGATATGAAATTGGGGTTCGCTGTTTAGTGGTCCGCCTATCCACGGTTGGTTTTACAGTGGCCTCGTTGTCTCTTAAAGAGTCCTTGGCTATGCTGACTTGGGGATGCTTCGTATGTCATGTGCACTGCCTTGTACATGATGGTGTTGTACTATCGAGCCCGTGTAGGCCCCACCACGAAAACTTCGGACCAAATCTGTATCATATGTTTGTTCTGGCTTATTCAGCAAGCCAATCCTTTGTTTTCTTTTAAGTTGTGGTATTCGAGTTGCTTCAATGTAAAATGTTGATTCCATACCTTTCCTAAGCGGTGTTCTCATGTTCCTATGTGTATACCAATCCTTCATGATAATCGAGATTGTCATGTCAATCATTTTCAACCGGTGTGTCTCTCGTCAAGCGGATACGTTCATTTTGAACATCCGCAAGATTCAATCTCAGCTTTCTCAACGGTGTTCGTTTCAGCCATCCCAAGTTTTCTTTGTTGTCCCTCCCTCCCACCCTTGTTTCTTCAAGGATTCAGATTTCTTAATCAAGTATACTTTTATTCATGCGAAGTTTCTTCGTTCTCTCATAATCATTCATTTCTCGCTATTCAATTGTTCCAGAGTGCTGAAGATATCTCAGAAGGCTCATCTTTTCATTCAAGATCCACTCAAACCTATCTTAAGACTGTTATATCATTCAAGCCATTTAATTCAACCGGCGCAATCTTTCTTTTAAATTGTTCAACGGTGTATCTTTTGAGTGGGCCCTAACCCACAAGTTTTTCCCAGGATCTTACCTGAATCTTCTAATTCTCCCGGAGCTTTTCAAATTCTTCTCCAAGTTTGACGTAAGAATGAATTATCATCAGGCATTTGTTTTTCTCCAAGATCTTTCAAATTCTTTTCATGGTTGGCTCAACCTCTTCGCTTTTGATTCTTCCGGAGTGTCTAAACGATTCATGGTGGTGTTTCTCATCGTCTTTCTAGGATTTTGAAGTCCGAAGAAGAATTTTTCCTCCATATCTTGCTCCATTCTCCTCAAGATTCATGGTACTAGCTTGTTGCCATCCTCTCATAATTGTTTTCGATTGTGAGAATTCTTTTCACCCATCCGGAGCAGTTCAGGAGTCATTTTCAGTTTGTTTCTCGGGAACCCATCATTTCAGAAGACTTATTCATTCTCAGCTTTCAGCTCTCGTTCTCCAAATCTTACCGGTGCATCATTCAAGTGATCTCTAATCAGTTCGTGATCCCTTCGTTCTCATGTATCTAGATTGTCTCAAGTATCTTCGTTCATTTCACAAGTCTTACCCGGTGATTCATCCTTTTTTACTTCGCTCATTTTCAATTCTTACGGTGGTTCGTTCAAGAGATCTCTTCTTTCGTTACCGTATCAAGTCACTCGTTCTTTCCAATCCTACCGCTGGTTTCTTGAAGACCTTCTCAAGTTTATGTTATATCTCTCTTATCTTTTCTACGAGAATAAGTAATATGTCAAATCCGTTGATTGTCATCAATTTAATTGGTGAAGGATAAGCATAATGTAATTCTTATTCTTGTTTCAACGAGTGAACTCAATTCCCTATTCCGGAGGCTAATCAAATTCCTGATTTCAATTGTTTCATCTTTTCTTCCCACAATTCCAAGCTCCCTCAATTATATCATCACGAAGATCCATCTAAATCATTACAAGGATTCACCTTGTGCTTTCAACTTCTCTTTCTTTTCGTTTGATCATTCTTTTGGTTACCGGAGTTCTTCATGAAGGTTATACATGATGGTTCATAAAGGATTTAATTCCTTTTCAAAGTGTTCATCGAGATTCTTTTCAGAGGAACTCAAGCATTCTTCATCTTGCAATCTGGAGTGCAATTCTTTCTTCTGTATCATTAGAGGTGGTATTATGTCATTCTTGATAATTTGAGTTCATGTTCCATGATTCGCATGTTGTTAAGAATGAGATATTTTAAACCCATCAATCTCGTCATTGGAGTTATCTTGGGTTATAGTTCACCTAAAGCCTTCCCTAAGGATTGTTGCTATTTATGGTGCTCATAAATGACCCAAGTTCTTCATTTATCCTCTCGGTGTTATAGTTTCTCGTCTCCTTGTTCATATAAATCCAATTCTTCTTCCCGTGAGTGGCAGGTTTTCACCTCATAATTTGAGATGTATTCCATAAGACCATATCAAGATTATTCTTTTCGTTGTTGGTTTGCCAACAACTCCGTTCTAGCATTTGTTGTAAGCGTGCTCTCTCAAGATCGTGTTTCCCTTCGTTCATTCCATTCCATTCTTACTTTTGTTCCGGAGGCATTGTGTTGCTGCTCTCTTCAAACCTTCTTCTTGTTCTTGTCAGGATCTTGTTCTTTTCACGCTTATCCTTTTAACCGGAGTGTTGTGCCCTTTTGCTCAAGTTCTTTTCATTTTATCAAGTTTTTGCCTTCCATTTCAACCGGAGTGCTGTCCGAATTTGTTCTTCCTTGAAACTCTTCCCTACCGGAGTGCTTTTCAACTTTGTTCATCTTCATTGTATTATTCTTTTCAATTTGTTCAACCTTTTCTAGATTCTTTGGTTTCACTCGTTTCTCAAAGAAGCAACTTAGTTTTACCTCTTCTCTTTCCCTTCCGTTTTCCCCTCCGGTGCCATTCTAGATCTCAGGACGAGATCCTCTCGTAGTGGTGGTGTGTTGTGACGCCCCGTGACCGATGTGCCAGGTGTCCTCCAGTTATTCGCTGTTGTTGCCTTGTCTATGCTTGCGTGTCTTGCATCTCATATCATGTCATCATGTGCATTGCATTTGCATACGTGTTCGTCTCATGCATCCGAGCATTTTCCCCGTTGTCCGTTTTGCAATCCGGCGCTCCTATGTCACCCGGTGTCCCTTTCTACCCCTTTTCGTGTGCGGGTGTTAAACTTTCTCGGATTGGACCGAGACTTGCCAAGCGGCCTTGGTTTACTACCGGTAGACCGCCTGTCAAGTTTCGTGCCATTTGGACTTCGGTTGATACTCCAATGGTTAACCGAGGAACCAAAAAGGCCTCGTGTGTGTTGCAGCCCAACACCTCTTCAAAGTGGCCCAAAAACCCACCTAAACCTCCTCCATCATCTAGGCCGTTCGATCAAGATCGCGTGGCCGAAAACCATGCTCAATTCGGAGTCTCCTAGCTCCCTCTACCTATATATATGAGTACCTCCCGGAAATTTCCGCACAGATCAAACCCTAGCCCCGCTCCTCGCGCCGCCGGACAAAAACTCCCCACCGCGCCGGACATGCCCGCCGCCCCGCAGCCACATCACTCCGACAAATGGCATGATGCCATGTCACCCCGCCGCAGCCGCTAGCCAATCGGGCGCCGCCACCTCAC